>NW_025265498.1:0-1532 GCF_018294505.1 Triticum aestivum
AGCCTCTCCCCAGTTACTAGAATCATTCCCAGCATTTGCATTTTGTTCCCAGCTTGCACCGCCAATGTGCCATTCTACCATGGGTCCCTTCCATTTCCGGTGATAAGCAAAAATCATCCATTGCGTTGTCTTCAACAAGGTAATCCACATCATCCAAGTCCGAGTATGCCATTCTACCGACCCCCTCCAAACGATCGTTGTGAATTGCCTTAGGCTGGTATGAAGAGTTTCAATGATCTCTGAATCAAAAGTAATTCTTTTTGCCACTTAAGGTAATAATCTACGAATCACCCTCCTCCAGGATGTTTCGTCGTGGTATCATGGCAACTCAACTCCTCGCTACGTTGACAATCGTTTACCACCTTCTTAGGTGTGGAATTGTTGTCTACCTAGTGAACCTTCGTCATCCGTTTCTTTCCACCCCTCTTGATGTGTATCTCGTGTCTCAACCCGAGAGATGGTTCTATGTCTCATTCTGTGAGTTAATCCTGAGTTGTTCGATCTTCGAGGAGATCGACCCTTCTAGAGTCTCCTTCTCTCCAGGTCATGTTGGCAGGATTTCTCAGAGCAAGACATCAAGACAATAATGGTGATTGAATCAACGTTCATTTGAAGTGCAACCTGGATCGTGAAGATTATGTTAGTTGGCGTTTTCCTTTCGTCTTACCCTACGCTTGAATCTCGGGTCGAGATTCTTGTTTAGTGGGGGTGAGTTGTCACATCCCTAGCTTCTGGTAATGCTCTAGGCTAGCTTCATGTGTGCATCATGTCTATATTCCGAAAGTTGAAATGAGGAAATTGAAAGCCTCGGAAATCATTTTAATAAAGGGGCAAGAAACCCTAAAATTGCAATCAGTAAATCCAAAATGCCCTAGAAATAGCTCTGACAATTTTGGCAAGAGTTATAAATCAAACCAAAATTTTGGGACATTTCTAAGGAATTATTTGGGTTCTGATTTTAAATCAATATTTTATTTGAATTTGGAGTTATATTCATAATATATAATGAAAATATTTTCAAATGCCCTGAGATATTTTATGTTTATGAGGAGTAGACCTTAAGTGACATAAAATTATCCAGGGGAGTTTTGGCACTGTTTTCAAATTTGTTTGAATTTGAATTCAGTGGCAATTAAATAGAAAACAGAATTAAATAGAAATAAAAGCAGAGAGGAGAGAAAACTTACCTGGCGCTCACCTCTCAGCCCACCTGGCCCAGCTCCTCCAGCGGCCCAGCCCACCGCCGCTTCTCCCCCTGTCGTCTTCCTCCCCCTCGCCCCGAAGCTGCTCGGTGGCGCGCGCGGCCACGCGCCCCGGCCACCTCCTCCCTCCCAGCCTGCATGGCTCCTCCTCGACGCCCCGGTGACGCCACGCGCCTCCCCGACCCCCTCTCACTTCTCCCTCGCTCTCTGGACCTCCCTCCCCCTCGCTCCTCTGCTTCCCTCCCATGACCGAGAGCGGCTGCCGCCGTCGCATCCATAGCCACCGGCCACCCATCGCCCTTCCGCTGAGCTCAGAAGCTCCGCCTCGAC
>NW_025265499.1:0-1532 GCF_018294505.1 Triticum aestivum
GTGGAGACGACTTTGACGATCCAACTACAAACGTGCACGACGTTGCACCTTAGCAATCGCTAAACCAATCTCCTGAGGTTACTGACGATGCCGGAAGCACGGTCAGCCTAACCACGAAGGTCTATTCCTGCAAGCAATCGAAGAACGAGCAAGAATATGATAAAGCAATCTGAATATTGCAAATATATATGAGGTATTGATAATGGTGGGGGTCCGTAAGCGGTCTTGGTCTGGTCGTTGGACACAAACGAAGTACACGAAGTTGCAATGGCTAACTTTTAACTAAACAAATCCCAGGAAAAGCTACTAGATGGATCTACTTATATAGGAGCAAGGGGTGGCGGCCAAGGAGGTGGGAGGACGTCCCAAGGCAGCATAAAACTAAATCTAGGTCGTACAAGGCCAATGGGCCCAAGTGGAGGTGATGTAACACCTTTGGACTTGTAGTTTGACTCGGATTCTGCTGCAGCATCAGATTGTTTCGTCCACAACTCAACGCTCCGGACGAATTTGAAAGTGATTCCAATTGGGTTGGAGTGCACCAAATCTAGTTTCCAACAAAAAAAGAATCACCCAATTCGGAGTCCGTATGAAAAACTTGTGTGCGTTTTGAGTCAGGTATGTCTGTGCAGTCCGAATCTGAATCCAGAACGTGAGAGACTTGGACTCTATCTTCTCTTGGGCCAAAAGTGACGTGAGAGAACTTTTTGGACAGCAAATAAACATCTCTTTCTTCCTTATCTTCATATGTGGATTGTACAAATGTCCCATACACCTGCAATTAGACAAAACACAAAAGTGTGTGAAGTATTTTTGTTCTGGATAACATAAATAGATTATTGAATAGTTTGCACTAGAAATCACCTGACAAATATGCATGTATGCAATATTTTTGGTCGTATCCAAGGTATTCATGTCCTCATCACCTCGCGAGGTTGTTCATCCTCTGTACTTGTTCATCCTCGGCCCCTCGTGAGGCCAATCTACCACAAAGCAGGATTAGGGTTTTACACCGCAAGGTAGCCCGAACCTGGGTAAACTTTCGTGTCCATCTTCTTCCCCACTCTCATGAATCTGGCTAGGCTAGGTCGCGGGGCGACGAGCTTTAGATTCGAGAGGTTGAGATATTCATACACACCCTGAGTTTGAACCTTCTTGGGTCTACGGAGCCCTGAATCCGACATTTGGCGCGCCAGGTAGGGGTGTGTCGAAGTCGGTTCTTTGTCAACCATGCTTCACCCTCGCCTCGCGGCCCCCATGGTGGGTGCAGCCCTGCTGGCATGGCCGCCTGAGGTATCCGAGAGCACCGCGGGTTGCCTGGCTTTCACCTCCGATCTGTGACGAGTGCAATAGCCCAGAAAGTTCGGGCATGCGTTTCCACCGTGATACGACGGTGAAGTGGGCCCCGAAGGGTTCCTCCGGTTATAAACGTAGGCCATTGAGGCGGCGGGCGGTGACGACAAGGCCATGGCAAACTAGTTCCCCCTCACCCTCACGGAGGCTCCTCGGTCCTAGCTCCGCGGCCTCCCGTG
>NW_025265500.1:0-1532 GCF_018294505.1 Triticum aestivum
GTACTTGCCGAGAAGCACGCGGATAAGCATCCTCCACTTGGTGAAGTTGGAGGCGTTGAGGTCCAGTGTCACAGGGACAAGGGTACGGACGCTCGCGACGTTGACGGCTGGGGACACAGCAGCGGGCATGACGGCAGTGATCAGGGCGCCGTTGGTGGAGTTCATGGTGGCGTGGAGGGTTGCGGAGGCGAGGGAGGAGCTGGTGTTGGGTTCGGTGGACATGGCTGGAGCAAGCTAGCGATCAGGGAGGATGGCAGGGAGCAAGCTAGGCAATCAGGGAGGATCGTATGTAGTCTGATACCAAGAAACAAAATAGGATTGTGTGATTCACGCCACACATGGGGCTGCCTTGTATTCACAATATATAGGAGTACATGCCTTGGTAATCAAGGTAAATCAAAGCAAATCCTCAGCTGAATCAGAATACAATATTCGGTGGGATATTGTGCTAGTTTCCTATTACATGTGATATGAACAAAAGGTATACTTTAACACTACGCCCAGAGCCTAGTGCACTGGGACATTCAGATGCTTTTCAATTCGTCATGGTCATGTCGCTCGTCCGCCATGTGTCATTTGCCGCCACAAGAGAGGTGGTCTTCTTTTTTGCTAATTTCACTCAGAGGTGGTCCTCTCTGTCATTACACCTGTGTCGTATAAACTGCCATAAAATTCTGAATTTTTGACATTTTAGATCACGTGCATGGATGTAATAAATATTTGACAGTTTAGACCACCTGCGCGGGTGTAATGACAGAAAGGGCCATCTTTGAGCGGAATTGCCAAAAAAAAGACCACCTGCCTCATGGCGGCAAGTGCGGAAACCATGTGGCTCTTGTCGCCACAACTTGTGGCAGTAACACTATTGATACATTGTTCATCGTCTTCACGTATGTATGTTGTGCATCGTCCTCTGTGGAGGAACAGTGTTGTTGCCGCCGGTAGTGGCGCAAAGGGCCACATACCGCTTGCCATCACGGGTAGGTGTTCTTTTTTTTTTGAAAATTCCACAAGAGGGGGTCTTTTCTGTCATTACGCTTGCGCAGGTGAGTCTAAAATGCCAACAATTCTTACCAAAGCTAGTATATGCATATGCTCTGGAATGATCATGTTCTTCCGTCTGTCCCTTATAAAGGTCCGCTCTCGGGCGACTCGGGGGCGAAACCCTACGCCGCCGCCGGTTCCCCGACTCGCCTTCTCCTCCTCCTCCGCCGTCGGCAGCCGTTGTCGGGCCTGCCCGCTCGGCGGTAGGCAGCGGCGGGGACTTCCGCGCGCACCCGCCTAGGCCTTTGGAGAGTCCCCCACCTTGCATCGGGCGTCGCCGCCCGCGTCTCCCCTGGTGGTCGCCGAGGCCGGCCCTCTGTGGCGGCCGCTGCCTCCGGTGTTGTCGCCCCGCGCCTTCGCTTGGGACGGCACCGCTCGTCAGATCCGGCCGCCTCGGCCCTGGGATCGGAGCCAGATCCTCTGATCTGGCGGTTGGTGGGCCGGGGTTCGTTGGATCCGCATGGATCTGGCCGGCGTGGCCTTGCCTC
>NW_025265501.1:0-1532 GCF_018294505.1 Triticum aestivum
TGTGCATCATATGAAGATGTGCTATGCATGAATCTTGATCAGCATGATGTTAACTGGCTGGTAGTTCCATTTTCGACCATGAATAGAACTTCCAACATGATGTTATCCCTGTTTGAAAAGGGCGTGTTAATATAAATGCTCTGCATCTGAAACTTGCAGTTTCTTATCTGAAACTGAAACTGGCAGTTTCTTATCTAAAACAGAAACTTGAGTTTCTTATCTGAAACTGAAACTTGCAGTTTCTTATCTAAAACTGAAACTTGCAGTTACTTCTCTGAGAATCACATTGTCTGCACTTTTATACTCCTATGAAACTACATTTTTAAGTCCTAAAAAAGATCTCTAGAATTCATAAAATACTTCATATGCTCAATAATGCAAATCTAAAATTCAAGACATTCATATCTGAAAGTACTCACAAAATACACAACACAAAACACAATTCACAACCTGCAAATATTGACAACCTAAGCTCCTCCTGACAATTCACAACCTGCCCGACTATTGGGCAGGGGGGGGCAGTCCCCTCCTATTCCTCGGTGGCAGACAACCGCCCCGTGAGATGATGTGAACGGCGAGGGAGAGGATGGCGGGGAAGCATTGTCGGACCAACTGCTTTTCTCCTCTTACAGTTGGGTTCGGTCGACGAAGACTCCACCGGCTCGCTCTGGCACCGCACCCTCACAAACGGCAGCCTATAGATGCTCGATCCTTCAATCTCTGGTGGATGCTCCATATGGGATCGATACTCCCACCACTGCTCCATCACGATTGGATTCGGTGAATCTGTTTGCTATGGCCCAGAGGAGTAGCTTTGTGTACTCCCGTGCGACTCCCTTTGGGAGTATCACCGCCTTTTCGCTCTGTTGCAGATATTTGTCCATGGATGTTGCCATCGCCGCTAGTTGGTCCTTGTTGTCATACCAAGACTTTATCTCCAACATCCTAGCTAGCTTCACAGGGTCGCCGTCTGCTATCCTCGTGTCTCGGTTGTACTCCTCCATCAATCTACTTCTCTACAACACCTTCACTCGATGGCGGTGGTTTTTGAATGGAGCGGTGCTGGTTTTGGATTAAAACGGGAGAGGAGTGGTGCTGGTTTTGGATTGGAACAGGAGAGGAGGGGCGGTGGTTTTGAAATGGAAGAGGAGAGGAGCAGTGATGGATTTAGATTGGAACAGGAGAGGAGTGGCGGTTGTTTAAGAGGAGAGGAGTGGCACTCGTCTTGGAAGTATTTTTTTGTTTTGCGTATTTTGGGTCAAAGTTTTACCACGTACTGTATTTGACAAGCAAAATGTGAATGAATGTCACCAAAAATTGTATCGTTTGGTTTGTATCTGAATGTACTTTCAAATTGTATTATTTTTTCAACGTATAACATATATTTTATTTGTGAAAATCATTTTCAATTATGACCCAGAATAAAAAAGGGAGACTAGTTAATGTGGGTCACTTTCTTTACAATTGAAGGGTAAACTGATTTTGATTTTGATCCAGTCTCAGCACGCTGGCCCTCTCATCCAATCCTAAAT
>NW_025265502.1:0-1532 GCF_018294505.1 Triticum aestivum
AGGGTCTGCGCCTGGCTTTGTACAGAGGGTTACATGCGTCATCGGCAAGGCTCCTACAGAAGGTGGCTTTCCGGGGGCCCGGCAAGCCGCGCCTCACGGGTAAAACTTGCGAAGATGCTCAATGTTCCAGGAGTTACTCACCGGAACGGCATCTTCGGTCTCCAGGCGGACTGCGTCAGGCCTGGTGACTCGTATTACCCGATAAGGGCCTTCCCACTTTGGCGTCAACTTGTTGGAATTCTTGGCCGATTGAATGCGCCGAAGAACAAGGTCGCCTTCCTCAAAGCTTCGGGCATGAACCTTGCGGCTATGGTAGCGGCGCAAGGCTTGCTGGTAGCACGCTGCTCTCACAGCCGCCCGAAGATGATCTTCCTCAAGGAGCGTTGCGTCATCTTGCCGCAATTGCTCTTGCTCAAGCTCGTCATAAGCGAGTACTCGAGGTGGCCCGAATATGAGTTCCATGGGGAGAACTGCTTCTGCCCCGTATACCAGGGCAAAGGGTGTCTGGCCGGTGGCTCGATTTGGTGTCGTTCTGATTGACCAAAGAACCGCCGGCAATTCATCAATCCAGCGCCTTCCACTCTTGTGCAGTCTGTCAAAGGTCTTTGTCCTCAGGCCTCGCAGTACTTTAGCATTTGCCCTCTCAGCTTGACCATTGCTTCGTGGGTGAGCAACGGAAGCGAAACAGACCTTGCTGCCGAGGTCTTGAATATATTGCATGAAGGTGTGGCTTGTGAACTGCGTGCCGTTGTCGGTGATAACCCTATTGGGTACACCAATACGACACACCAGTCCTTTGAAGAACTTGACGGCTGACTGTGTTGTGACCTTCCTCACTGCTTCCACTTCTGGCCAGTTTGTGAACTTGTCGATTGCAACGTACAAGTACTCAAAGCCCCCGACAGCGCGGGGGAAAGGGCCCAGTATGTCGAGCCCCCAGACCGAGAAAGGCCAGGAGAGAGGAATGGTTTGAAGGGCTTGAGCTGGCTGATGAAGCTTCTTTGAATGGAACTGACACGCTTCACACCTGGTGACTAGTGTCGTCGCATCCTGGAGGGCGGTGGGCCAGAAGAAACCTTGCCGAAACGCTTTGCCGGCAAGGGCCCTTGACCCAATGTGGGATCCACATATGCCTCCATGTATCTCCGCCAACAGCCCCAGTCCTTCCTCTCGAGGGATACACTTCAATTTCATTCCGTTCAGCCTCTTTCTGTACAGGACGTCATCGACGAACTGGTACATAGTAGAGCGACAGGCTACTTTTTCCGCTTCTTCCTGCTCCTCAGGAAGTTCCCCTGTTTGGAGGAATCGGACGGTATGTTGTGCCCACGCTGGAGCCTGGGGCTCGACAGTGAGGACTAAAGGCATTTCCTCCGCTACAGGAGCGACTGTCTCGACGGCAAGAGCTTGATGCTCTGTCGGAGCTAGCCGTCCTGTGGCGGGCTCAGTGTCTCCGGCAACATCCTTGCCGGCGGCTTCGGGGAGCTCGGCGGGAAAGTACTTGCCGGGCCCTGATTTTCTCCTCTTGTTCT
>NW_025265503.1:0-1532 GCF_018294505.1 Triticum aestivum
TGAATTTTAGCATGACTTTGCTAAAAATAGGACATATGGGGTACTTGTGACTAATGCATGGGCCGGGGTATCTTAGTAGTTAATTAAGTAGGATCAAGTGCCCCGGCGTACTTGTGACTAATGCATGGCTTTTAGGGTGCCTCGGTGTCGATAAAAACCGAAATGATGAAAAGTTAGGCTTTTAGGGTGCCTTGGCGTCGAAAAACCCTCAATGATAAAAGCTTAGATTTTAGGATGCCTCGGTGTCGACAAACCCTAAATGATGAGACCATGATCTTGTTCCTTGACAATAACCAACTTTTTGACCAAACTTTGTTTCTATTTAGAGAGAAACATGGCCCACAACGATGAGGCCGGGGGTTCGGGCGGCAAGGCATTCTGGGAGCTGTCCCAGGAGATGGAGGAACAACCTCACTTTTATGAGGCCGCCGCCTTCCCCACCGATCCTGAGACCACGGATGGTGCCGCCGAGGATGACCACACTGATGCCACCACTGATGGTGCCGCCGAGGATGCCACCACTGATGATGGCGGCGCACGCACAGATAGCAGCCAGCCGAAGAGGCAACGGAAGGACTGGCGCCCGATCGTGCTCCGCACCCTCAAGGAGGAAGTTACTGAAGTGGACTCCAACGGGAATCCAACGGCGCCCGAACGAATAGTCAAGGGGTACTCGCTTCAGCTCGGGTGCATTGTCCGGAGCACCGTCTCGATCAACACCGAGAACCTGAGGCATCCTGACCGGGGGAATTTGTGCCACCTCCTCTTCACGAAGCTGCACGAACGATACAAGTTCCCCGCTGAATTCGAAAACACAAGCCTCAAAGGGAATAAAGTGAACAATGCTGCCCTCACGAAGATGAGCAAGGCCCTGTCTACATGGAAAAGCAATGTGAAGAGAATGATCGAGAAAGGTGAGAGTTATGAGAAGATCAAGGAGAAAAATCCTTCCATCACCGAAGATGACTACAACGACTTCAAGATCAATTGCTCGAGCACCGCAAGCTCCCAATCAAGTGAGTGGGGGAAACAAATGCGGGAGCTGAACATCGGGAACACACACTCGGTCCCGGCGGTTACAGAGTGGCGGAGCCTATATGGGACAAGGAGGAGGCGGACCGTGCCGAGCAAGGCCTACCGCCCCTCTTCGATAAATACGGTGACAAGCAGACCAGGAACTTTGTCAGGGCCCGGTACAAGAAGGACCCGAAAACAAAGGAGCTTACCACGGATCCGAAGACCAGGCAGCTTGAGCTTGTTCTGGTAAGGAATACACCCCCGCGTAATTAGCTCCATATGGTTGCATTCTAATTAATGAAGCCGAATTTCTAAATGGTTCACATTCCTTCCGCAGGCGACTGAAAGCAGTAGCGCGGGGTCGACTCAGAGCAACCCTTGGGACACCACTCTAAATAGGGGGTTGAATATAATGAAGAACAAGGATAAGCTCAGTAAGCCGACGTCAGCTGGTCGTGTGGCCGGCAAAGGCTTGTCGACAAAATGGGGGTCATACTATACCGCTGGTGTGCGGA
>NW_025265504.1:0-1532 GCF_018294505.1 Triticum aestivum
GATCCTGAAGGGAGTTGGGCACATCCAGGTGCCACTCTTGAAGGTTGCCCAACGAGCTGCGGCAATCTGAGCGTCGACTACCCCTTCGGCATCGGATCCAGGTGCTCCCGTGGTCCAGATTTTAATCTCACTTGCAACGACACCACTAAGCCCCCCACGCTCTTCCTGAGCGACGGCATCAGCGAGGTGCTCGATGACCTTGCCGTTAGCTATCAGGATGATGGCAATCTTCATCTTGACAGAATCTTCAGTACCTCCTTCCGGCATACCATCCTCATGAAACCTGGTGTCCATGTCTATGACTGGTCTTTCAAACCGCCCGGGAGGTCCTTTGAGTACATCGGGCAAACAGCTCTAAACATCACCGGCTGTGACCTGGACGTGTATTGGGTCAATGACAATGCCGGCACTACCACACGGGCCTGCAGAACTGTGTGCCCAGACCAAGGGATCACAGAGACGGTGGCTAGGCACCATTGTAACGGCACCGGCTGTTGTAGTTTTAATGTTGGTGGCCTTGACAATGGTGCTTTTCACCTTACATTTGTCCAGGGGCACAAAAAAATCAACAACGGTGCAGGGTCTAAGTCTAACCGGACTGCTCCACTGTGGGATAGAATCAGTATAACAGATGATGGTGGTGTCATGATTTTGTGGCAAATAGTGGATCAACCCAACTGTGTTGCTGCCATGCGAGACAGGACAGCATACGCCTGTGTCAGCAAACACTCCGACTGCTACGATGTAGAAGGCTACATCTGCGTCTGCAACCCCGGCTATTCAGGCAACCCCTTCATTAAAGAAGGCTGCTCCAAAGACAAAGGTAACTACTGTCAATCAAGCGACTCGACACATACAACTTCGTTAGGTATTTTATAGGCGTTGAAACTTGAATATGTACTAACCTTCTACCACTCAAACTAGGGTATAATCCAATTCCGAGTAGGGTTGACTGTACTCGTCGGTGTGGTAACATTACTGTGGAATTCCCGTTTGGCTTAGAAGAGGGTTGCTTTGCCCGGGAAGAGTTTCACCTCAACTGCACAAATACAACGTCATCGACTGTTCTAATGCTGGAGGATTTTGAGGTGGCCGGCATGAATATTGAAAAAGGGACCTTTGAGTACAACGACCATAGCCCTGTAGAACAAATATCTAGAGGACGCATCCTTTTTGTGGGTTATGAGTTTTTATCCTCTCTGCAGTGGGTAGCTGCCAATCTAAGTTGCCTAGAAGCCCAACTTGATACATCTGGATATGCTTGTGTGAGTATCAACAGCAGGTGCGTGGGAGTAAATGCTACAATTGACTATAGATTTTCTGAAGCTACTAAAGAAGACACCTATGTCGGTTATCGTTGTAAATGCACTGACGGCTTCAAAGGAAACCCATACATCCAAAATGGCTGTCGAGGTACCCTCTATCTCTCACACACATGCATGCACGCATCGCACATAATGTATATAACCATTTCAATTTCATATGGCATCTACCTAGTAGATTGTTTCTGGCTTCCGTTGCACGCATGTCGT
>NW_025265505.1:0-1532 GCF_018294505.1 Triticum aestivum
ATCATCTCATCGAAAGACGGGACACCTTTGCCTCTATCAAGTGGTATCAGATTTCCAGGTTGCTCGGTGAGATTTTACAGTTTTTCGTAGTTTAGATCGAGTCTGTTCTTCATACCTACAGTCCACGAAAAAGCCACAAAAAAAAATTTAGGGTTAGTTCATCATATCCGAACCAATCTGAGCCTTTGCATAATCTTTTTAGGGTTTTGCTTTGTTGAATTTGCGGTTGCATCGTCGTGTCTAGTTGCTGGTCTTAGAGTCTAGTCTTTTAGAGTTTCGAGTTCTGGTCATAAGTTGTCACGCCGCCGCCGCACCATCATCATCGCCCCTGCCATCTACCACCACCGCTCCGAATCCGTATCCATATACCACCACCAATCCGTGTCCATATACCACCACCGATCCATATCCATATACTACCACCACCGCTGCCATATACCACCACCATATATCCATCACCAATCCGAGTTCCTTGATTATTAGGGTTGTTTTCGAGATCCATCTAGTTTCCGATTCGTGTTTCCTTGCCGGAGTAGGTTTCGAAAAAAAAAGAGTCGGGTAGCCACGCTCCGTTTAGGCCCAAAATTTTTCGAAAACGCATTTTTCGAAAAAATTTCTGGCTATCCTATTTTTAGGTGTTTCTGAGTGTTTTGAGACAGGTGCCATTATAGGAAGTTTTTTTTGACCCGTTTCCAGTTTTTGGGTCCGGGCAGTCAAAAAAAAAAAAATGGTCGAAACAATTTCGTGCCTATCCTGTCAGTTTGAGCTAAGAAGAGTTTTGAGACACTCGCCATTATAGTGATTTTTCGCAAAAAAAAACAGCGCAAAAAAAAGAGCGCAAAAAAAAAACAGCGCAAAAAAAAGAGCGAAAAAAAATTCAGAGTATGCTTTTCCCTTGTTTACGTGCCGCGCCGTGATTTTGTTGGTGTTCTAGGCTCGCGTCTCTAGCACAGTCTAGCCTAGGACCAGCACAGTACCGTCGTTGAGCGTTTATTCAACTTTGCATCTCTGAATTGATTATTGCTGACCCTTTTTGCTACCATACTATAAGCCTTCCCAGCTCCACATACATCTACGTCGTGTGTTTGACTCTCCCTGGTAATCGCTCTATCCAAGCTTTGAGAGTTTTTGACTACAACGGTTGCCAATCACCGCCTGCTGCTGGGTAAGAACTGGTGAGAATTTGAGATTTGCTTGACGGATTTGTGATACACCACCACCACTTCTTAGTAGTCTGTAGGATCATATTCTTGTGTGTTTCTATTGCTGCTAACCATGCCAGGATCACAAGCCGACGAGATTGACTGGGAGAATTTATCGAACAAGGAGCTTCATGATAAGTTTCAGCAAATGATGACTGAACAGGTGCAAGATGTGCTGAACAATTTTGAAGAGGCCATGGAGAAGATCACTGGCCTTGAGAAGACGTTCGAAACAAAGCTCGATAACAAGTTTAATGAATTGCTCGCGCGTCTTCCACCACCACCACCCGCTGCACCTAACGCACCTCTCCAACAACAACAACAACGACT
>NW_025265506.1:0-1532 GCF_018294505.1 Triticum aestivum
CGGGAGTTGCACAATCTCATGGTCTAAGGAAATGATACTTGACATTAGAAAAGCTCTGAGCAAACGAACTACACGATCTTGTGCTAGGCTTAGGATTGGGTCTTGTCCATCACATCATTCTCCTAATGATGTGATCCCGTTATCAACGACATCCAATGTCCATGGTCAGGAAACCGTAACCATCTATTGATCAACGAGCTAGTCAACTAGAGGCTTACTAGGGACATGGTGTTGTCTATGTATCCACACATGTATCTGAGTTTCCTATCAATACAATTCTAGCATGGATAATAAACGATTATCATGAACAAGGAAATATAATAATAACCTATTTATTATTGCCTCTAGGGCATATTTCCAACAGTCTCCCACTTGCACTAGAGTCAATAATCTAGTCCACATCACCATGTGATTAACACTCACAGGTCACATCACCATGTGACCAACATCCAAAGAGTTTACTAGAGTGAACAATCTAGTTCACATCTCTATGTGATTAACACTCAATGAGTTCTGGTTTGATCATGTTATGCTTGTGAGAGAGGTTATTTAGTCAACGGGTCTGAACCTTTCAGATCCGTGTGTGCTTTACGAATATCTATGTCATCTTGTGGATGCTACCACGCGCTACTTGGAGCCATTTCAAATAACTGCTCTACTATACGAATCCGGTTTACTACTCAGAGTTATCCGGATTAGTGTCAAAGTTTGCATCGACGTAACCCTTTACGACGAACTCCTTTTCACCTCCATAATCGAGAAAATTCCTTAGTCCACTAGATACTAAGGATAAGTTCGACCGCTGTCATGTGATCCATTCCCGGATCACTATTGTACCCCTTGACCGACTCATGGCAAGGCACACTTCATGTGCGGTACACAGCATAGCATACTATAGAGCCTATGTCTAAAGCATAGGGGACGACCTTCGTCCTTTCTCTCTCTTCTGCTGTGTTCAGGTCTTGAGTCTTACTCAATACTCACACCTTGTAACACAGCCAAGAACTCCTTCTTTGCTGATCTATTTTGAACTCTTTCAAAATCATGTCAAGGTGTGCGTTCTTTGAAAGTATCATCAGGCGTCTTGATCTATCTCTATAGATCTTGATGCCCAATATGTAAGCAGCTTTATCCAGGTCTTCCTTTGGAAAAAAACTCCTTTCAAACAACCCTTTATGCTTTCTAGAAATTCTACATCATTTCGGATCAACAATATGTCATTCACATATACTTATCAGAAATGTTGTAGTGCTCCCACTCACTTTATTGGAAATATAAGTTTCTAACAAACTTTGTATAAACCCAAAAACTTTGATCACTCCATCAAAGTGTATATTCTGACTCCGAGATGCTTGCTCTAATCCATGGAAGGATCGCTGGAGCTAGCATACATTTTAGCATCCTTAGGATCGACAAAACCTTTCTGATTGTATCACATACAACCTTTCCTTACGAAAACTGGTAAGGAAACTTGTTTTGACATCCATCTGCCAGATTTCATAAATGCAGCTAATGCTAACATGATTCCGACG
>NW_025265507.1:0-1532 GCF_018294505.1 Triticum aestivum
CCTACAAGTCCCAACAAGCTCTACATCATGCTATGGCCAAACTTCATGAGCACAAGAGAAGACTGCAAGACAAGCACCACCGAGAGGACGCTACGACTACTACCACCACCATTTCAGCATCTTCGCCAAGTGCTATCGAGGCATCTTCGCCTTTGGACGTACATCATCTTCACCTACTTCCCATGAGTTCGCCTACATCGACATCTTCAACAACAAGGCGACCATCTACAAGTGAGGGCGACCATTCCATCTTGAGAAGCCCCTCAAGGAAGAATGCCGACCATGGGAAATTCCCTTTGGTCATGGCGACGAGCTACGAGGTGCCACATCATATGGGCCTCATACAAGAAGATGATAAGAAGGTCGAGCAAGGGCCATCCCCTTCGACCACGGTGTCGACCACGAACCTCTTCAACAAAATGTCTCCTACTCCGAGTCAAGCTACGCGAGCGCGCATGAGACTTTATCTTCGGTCTCGGAGGAGAGTGATGTTTTGCCACATCCTACACATTCATCTTTGGAGGCGTTATGGATGAGGAGGTTGAGCATGGAACTATCCCTTCAACTAGGGCGGCTATAGGAGTTGAGCATGGAGACATTTGCACCTACATATCTTCGACACCCACATATGACAAGATGCCCCAATTCCCATGTGAGGAGAGCCACCCCACCATGAGTGATATGAGTGACTCCACCATATGCGACACTGAGAGCATTTCCTATGAGAGGATGAGTTTGACCACCACTAGCCCCACGCATGAGCGCATGCCACACATCTTATGTGAGTTTGAGAGCCATTTGAGTGACTCCACCAACCATATGAATGAGGGCATCCAAGAGGGAGTGAGTGAGCCACAACAATTAGTGAGTGAGGTAGTTGAGACGACATGTGAGGCCACTATGATTTCTAACAACTTAACCTCTACTCCGAGTGTGTTTTCTTGTTTGGTGCTAGGTCTCCTACATGATGATACGTCTGTCCTCGACGAGTCCATACCTCCAGTGGAGACGACGATGGCAATTGTGGATGATGATGCACCCCACATGGTTCCATAAAGATGAAGTTGACGATGACTTCATCTTCGATACCGCACCTACAACTCATGAGCGATTCTCCAAAGGTAACATAGGTGATGGTGCTTCTCTTGTCCCACTAGTGGACTATCTTGCAAATGATTTCTTGCATGATGGTGATCACCTTATGGATTCACCACATACTATGTCTTCTACATGCTTTGATATGCCACCCATTTATGATGATGAGCATGTTGATTTGCCTAGTTGTGATGCTATGCTCCATAGGATATCATGTGAAAATTCTTTTGGTCACATCATGTTCGACAATCCTTTAAACTTGTCATATGCTAGGAGTGAGATCTTCCATATTGCATCATTTCAATCTCAACATAGTAACTATGCATGCCCCATTAAAATAAATCATATTTGCACTTATGGCATAGATGTCGAGATGGCGGTCTTTGGCTTTTGTTTTTCTTGTGATGATATTGCTAAGCTTCCTTTACATGATTTGC
>NW_025265508.1:0-1532 GCF_018294505.1 Triticum aestivum
CGAGTGTTGATGACCGACACGTAAGCGCACCTTGGGGTTCAACAACTATGCAAATCGCTTTGGGCCCCCAAAATGGTAAGTAATAGTCCACAAAACGTGTCAGAATTGGCAAAACTGTGAGTGTTGACGACAGACGCATAAACGCACCTCGGGGATTGTCAATCATGGAAATCGCTCGGACCCCAAAACGGGGAGTAATAGTCCACGAAAGGGACCAGAATTGGCAAAAATTATGAGTGTTGATGGCTGACACGTAAACGCACCTCGGAGTTCACAAATCGTGGGAATCACTCCGAGACCCCAAAACAGTGAGTAATAGTCCACGAAACGGTCAGAATTCACCAAAACTGTGAGTATTAACGCCCCAGATGCAAACACACTATGGGGATCGTCAATCGTGAAAATCGCTCCGAGAGCCCAAAACGGGCCAGAATCGTGAGTAATAGTCGACGAAACGGACCAGAATTAGCCAAAATTGTGAGTGTTGATGACCGACACATAAGCACGCCTTGGGGTTCAACAACCATGAAAATCTCTTTGCGACCCCAAAATGGTGAGTAATAGTCCACGAAAAGGGTCAGACTCGACAAAAACCATGAGTATTGATGACCGACACGTAAACGCACCCCGGGATTCAACAATAGTCCATGAAACGGGCCAGAATCGACAAAAGCTGTGATTGTTGATGACCGACATGTAAGCGCACCTTGGGGTTCAACAACCATGGAATTCGCTTTGGGACCCCAAAACCGTGAGTAATAGTGCACGAAACAGGTTAGAATCAACAAAAACCACAAGTGTTGATAACCGACACGTAAGCACACCTTGGGGTTCAACAACTATGCAAATCGCTTCGGTACCCCAAAACGGTTAGTAATAGTACACGAAACGGGTCAGAATTGGCCAAATCTATGAGTGTTGACGACAGACTTGCAAACGCACCTTGGGATTGTCAATCGTGAAAATCGCTCCGGGACCCCAAAACGGTGAGTAATAGTCCACAAAACGGACAAGAATTGGCCAAAATTGTGAGTGGTTATGACCGACACATAAACGCAACCCGGGGTTCGTCAATCGTCGAAATCACTTCCGGACCCCAAAACTGAGTAGTAGTCCTAGAAACGGGCCTGAATCGGCCCAAACCGCGAGTTTCGACGACCAACACGTCAGCACGTATTTGGGTTCAACAACCATGGAAATCGCTTTGGGACCCCAAAGCGGTGAGTAAAAGTCCACGAAAGGGGCCAGAATCGGCCAAAACTGCGAGTGTTGATAACCGACACGTAAGCGCACCTTGGGGTTCAACAACTATGCAAATCGCTTCGGTACCCCAAAACGGTTAGTAATAGTACACGAAACGGGTTAGGATTGGCCGAAACTGTGAGTGTTGACAACGGACATGCAAACGCACCCTGGGATTGTCAATTGTGAAAATCGGTCCGGGACCCCAAAAAGGTGATTAATAGTCCACAAAACGGACAAGAATTGGCCAAAATTGTGGGTGGTTATGACCGACACATAAACGCAACCCG
>NW_025265509.1:0-1532 GCF_018294505.1 Triticum aestivum
AAGAACATAATGATATTCACTGCATGCCTCAGCACTCATTCGACTGCACACATCAAAATGTGTTACTTCCAACAAGTTGCTATCTTGTTCCATCTTACTGAAAATGAGGCTTTTCAGTCATCTTGCCCATGTGGTATGATTTGCATATCTCAAGTGATTCAAAATCAAGTGAGTCCGAACGATCCATTTGCATGGAGTTTCTTCATGCATATACACCAATAGACATGGTTCGCATGTCTCAAACTTTTCAAAAACGAGTGAGTCCAAAGATCCATCAACATGGAGCTTCTTCATGCGTTTTATACCATTATGACTTACATGGCAATGCCACAAGTAAGTGGTACTATCATTACTATCTTATATCTTTTGGCATGAAAATGTGTATCACTACGACCGAGATTCAATAAACCATTCCTTTAGGTGCAAGACCATTGAAGGTATTATTCAAAAATAGAGTAACCATTATTCTCTTTAAATGAATAACCGTATTGCGATAGACATAATCCAATCATGTCTATGCTCAACGCAAACACCAATCTCGGTGGTAGAGGGAGCGTGCGATGCTTGATCATATCAACCTTGGAAACACTTCCAACATATATCGTCAGCTCACCTTTAGCTAGTCTTCGTTTATTCCGTAGCTTTTATTTCGAGTTACTAACACTTAGCAACCGAACCGGTATCCAATACCCTGGTGCTACTAGGAGTACTAGTAAAGTACACATTAACATAATGTATATCCAATATACTTCTATCGACCTTGCCAGCCTTCTCATCTACCAAGTATCTAGGGTAATGCTGCTCCAATGGTTGTTCCCCTTATTACAGAAGCACTTAGTCTCGGGTTTGGGTTCAACCTTGGGTTTCTTCACTAGAGCAGCAGCTGAATTGCCGTTTCATGAAGTATCCCTTTGTTCCCTTGCCCTTATTGAAACTAGTGGTTTCACCAACCATCAACAATTGATGCTCCTTCTTGATTTCTACTTTCGCGGTGTCAAACATCATGAATATTTCAAGGATCATCATATCTATCCCTGATATGTTATAGTTAATCACGAAGCTCTAGCAGCTTGGTGGCAATGACTTTGGGGAAACATCACTATCTCATCTGGAGGATCAACTCCCACTCGATTCAAGTGATTGTTGTGCTCAGACAATCTGAGCACAAGCTCAACGATTGAGCTTTTCTCCCTTAGTTTGCAGGCTAAGAAAATCGTCGGAGGTCTTATACCTCTTGACGTGGGCACGAGCCTGAAATCCCAATTTCAGCCCTCGAAACATCTCATATGTTCCGCGACGTTTCGAAAACGTCTTTGGTGCCTCTACTTAAACCATTTAATTGAACTATCACGTAGTTATCAAAACGTGTATGTCCGATGTTCGCAACATCGATAAACGACGTTGGGGTTCAGCACACTGAGCGGTGCATTAAGGACATAAGCTTTCTACTGATCGCATAATCGCTACTATCAACTTTCAACTATATTTTCTCTAGGAACATATCTAAACAGTGGAACTAAAGCGCGAGCTTA
>NW_025265510.1:0-1532 GCF_018294505.1 Triticum aestivum
ATCATTTGACACGTGCGAACCATGCCTTATGGGTAAAATGACCAAGACTCCGTTCTCAGGAACAATGGAGCGAGCAACCGACTTATTGGAAATCATACATACTGATGTGTGCGGTCCGATGAGTGTTGAGGCTCGCGGTGGCTATCGTTATGTTCTCACTCTCACTGATGATTTAAGTAGGTATGGGTATATCTACTTAATGAAACACAAGTCTGAAACCTTTGAAAAGTTCAAGGAATTTCAGAGTGAGGTTGAAAATCAACGTGACAGGAAAATCAAGTTTCTGCGATCAGATCGTGGAGGAGAATACTTGAGTCACGAGTTTGGGGCACACTTAAGAAAATGTGGAATAGTTTCACAACTCACGCCGCCTGGAACACCTCAGCGTAATGGTGTGTCCGAACGTCGTAATCGCACTCTGTTAGATATGGTGCGATCTATGATGTCTCTTACCGATTTACCGCTTTCTTTTTGGGGTTATGCTTTAGAGACCGCCGCATTCACTTTAAATAGGGCTCCGTCGAAATCCGTTGAGACGACACCGTATGAATTGTGGTTTGGGAAGAAACCTAAGCTGTCGTTTCTAAAAGTTTGGGGATGCGATGCTTATGTCAAGAAACTTCAACCTGAAAAGCTCGAACCCAAGTCGGAAAAATGCGTCTTCATAGGATACCCAAAAGAAACTATTGGGTACACCTTCTACCTCAGATCCGAAGGCAAGATCTTTGTTGCCAAGAATGGGTCCTTTCTGGAGAAAGAGTTTCTCTCGAAAGAAGTAAGTGGGAGGAAAGTAGAGCTTGATGAAGTATTACCTCTTGAACCGGAAAATGGCGCAACTCAAGAAAATGTTCCTGAGGTGCCTGCACCGACTGGAGAGGAAATTAATGACAATGATCAAGATACTTCTGATCAAGCCCCTACTGAAATTCGAAGGTCCACAAGGACACGTTCCGCACCAGAGTGGTACGACAACCCTGTCTTGGAAATCATGCTGTTAGACAACGGTGAACCTTCGAACTATGAAGAAGCGATGGCGGGCCCGGATTCCGACAAATGGCTAGAAGCCATGAAATCCGAGATAGGATCCATGTATGAAAACAAAGTATGGACTTTGACTGACTTGCCCGTTGAGCGGCGAGCCATAGAAAATAAATGGATCTTTAAGAAGAAGACAGACGCGGATGGTAATGTGACCATCTATAAAGCTCGGCTTGTCGCTAAGGGTTATCGACAAGTTCAAGGGGTTGACTACGATGAGACTTTCTCACCGGTAGCGAAGCTGAAGTCCGTCCGAATCATGTTAGCAATTGCTGCATTCTATGATTACGAAATATGGCAAATGGACGTCAAAACGGCATTCCTTAATGGTTTCCTTAAGGAAGAATTGTATATGATGCAGCCGGAAGGTTTTGTCGATCCTAAGAATGCTGACAAAGTGTGCAAGCTCCAACGCTCGATTTATGGGCTGGTGCAAGCATCTCGGAGTTGGAACATTCGCTTTGATGAGATGATCAAAGCGTTTGGGTTTACAC
>NW_025265511.1:0-1532 GCF_018294505.1 Triticum aestivum
CAACAACTTATATATTTAGGAGTCACATAATTTTCTGTATTTTTTAAGCTTTTTATTTATTACTTTACATTTTCTCCTCCTTCGAAACTTATAACTAATTTAAATAGGACATTCGACACATTATAACAGCCTTTCTATCATTCCATTCTTCGAGAGTAGTCTCGACCGTCGTATGGAAGTAAAAGAACAGATTATCCACATAAATTATTCTTGTTTACAACCTACACATAAACTTTTGATCCGTTACCGTAGATTTTTTATTTGCTAAAAAGAAAACTTACTCAAATAGCATCATTTAGAAATTCCACCTGCACTTCTTCCTTTCAAGCTTCGGAAGTTGTATGTTTGACCATATGGATCTCGTATAACAACTTATAACTATTAATCATTTAATATCATCACCAATTTTGTTCCATTTTGATACTTCACTATAGATTTGCACTTTGTTCAAAACTGAAAACTTATTAATGAAGCGTCATCGACATATGCCAAAAACGTATCCACCATTTTATGCTTCGAGGGTAGTCTGTGCATCTATATGCACCTCACATAGCAACCTACCTATAGAAATCTGATAATTTGGTACATTTTTAGCCGTTTTGATCCATCATGGTAGATTCTCTATTTTTGCGAAATTGAAAACTTGTTTAAATAGCATTACCGACAAGTGATACAAGCCTTGCTTCGTTTCTTGTTTTGAAGTTGTCTATGCCGCCATTTGAAAATCCTAGAACAACTTATATATGTAGGAGTCACATAATTTTTAGTAGTTTTTCATAACCTTTTGATTTATTAATTTACATTTTCTCCTCCTTTGAATCTCAAAACTCATTTAAATAGGACATTCGACACATTATAACGGCCTTTCCATCATTCCATTCTTCAAGAGTAGTCTCGACGGCCGTATGGAAGTCGAGCAACTTATCCACATAAATAATTCATGTGTAGCGTCTTTACTTAAACTTTTGATCCCTTACTGTAGATTTTTTTCGCTAAAAAGAAACTTACTTAAATATCATCATTTAGAAATTCCACCAGCATTTCTTCCTTTCAAGCTTCAGAATTGTTATGTTCGACCATATTGATCTCGTATTACAACTTATAACTACTAATAATATAATTTCATCACCATTTTTTTTCCCTTTTGCTCCATCACTATAGATTTTTATTTCGTTGAAAACTGAAAACTTATTAATGAAGCGTCATCGACATATTGCGAAATCATTTCCACCATTTCATACTTCAAGCGTAGTCTGTGCATCTATATGAACCTCAGATAGCAACTTACCTATAGAAATTAGAGAATTTGGTATAATTTTTAACCGTTTTGATCCATCATGGTAGATTTTCTAGTTTTGCAAAACTGAATACTTGTTTAAATAGCATTACCGACAAGTTATAGAAGCCTTGCTTCGTTTCTTGTTTCGAAGTTGGCTATGCCGCCATTTCAAAATCCTACAACAACTTATATACGTAGGAGTCGCATAATATTTAGTAGTTTTTCATAACCTTTTGATTCATTACTTTACATT
>NW_025265512.1:0-1532 GCF_018294505.1 Triticum aestivum
TGCCCAGTGTGCATGCAGGCCTTAATTTTCATTTGGCTGAAGAAGGGTGGCAAGTATGTTGCATTTGACCTGCATCGACAGTTCCTCCCTCCAGACCATCCTGATAGGGAAGACAAGAAGAACTTCACAAAAGGCAAAGTTGTCCATGAAGTAAACGAGATTCCAACGTTTTCTGGTGCGGATGTGCTTGCTCAGCTGAAAGCTCTTAAGCCTGCCGGTGAAGGGAAAGGCAAAGGTAAAGGCAAAGGGAAAGGCAAAGGTAAAGGCAAAGGCAAAGGCAAAGGAAAAGCCACAGGCGAAGACGAGGGCGAGGGCAAAGGAGAAGGTAAAGGGAAAAAAATTGAAGGATATGGTGAGACGCACAACTGGACTCACATTACCCCCTTCACGCAGCTTCCCTATTTTAAGGACCTCAAACTTCCATACAACATAGACGTGATGCACACCGAAAAGAATGTCGCAGAGTCCCTTTTTCACACGATCCTCAACATTCCTGATAAGACAAAGGATAATGTTAATGCTAGAGTTGATCAATAGAATATTTATGATAGACCACGTCTACACATGCAGCCTCCCACTGGCAGTCGAAAATCTTGGTTCAATCCAGATGCTGACTTCGTACTTAAAAAGGATCATAAGATGGAGGCATTCAAGTGGCTGAAACACATCGTGAAGTTCACTGATGGTTATGCGTCGAATATAAGTAAGGGGGTCAATCTTTCAACGGGCAGAGTGACCGGCCTCAAGAGTCATGACTATCGTGTATGGGTTGAGCGGATTATGCCGGTGATGGTTCGGGGCTATGTTCCCGAGCGTGTCTGGCGTGTGCTTGCGGAGTTAAGCCATTTCTTCCGCACGCTTTGTGCTAAAGAAGTATGTCCTGAGAAGATAAAAGAAATGCATAAGAAGGCGCCGGAGTTGATATGCAAGCTAGAGAAGATCTTCCCGCCAGGCTTCTTTACTCTGATGACACATCTCATTTTGCACCTCCCGGACGAGGTATTGTTGGGAGGGCCTGTGCAGAATCGTTGGCAGTACAGCCCTGAGAGACAGAACAAGCATCTGAGACAGAAATGTGGAAACAAAGCTAAGATTGAAGCTTCCATAGCTGAGGCAGTTATCCTAGAGGAGGTGGCAGACCTCAGGACAGCCTACTATCCGGACCATGTTCCCACGTTGCATAATAAGGTGTCTCGATACAATACAGAAGAACCCAAGTATAAACCAAAGTTGCCTCTATTCATCGGGCAAGGTGGTAGGGCTTGATGCTCGAAACCTTATCTCATGCCACGAGATGAGTGGGAGGATTTCATGTTCTATATCTTGCACAACATCAAGGAAGTTGAGGATGAGTGGATGAGGTAATACCTTTGCACCATTCTTTTAGTCAATTTGTCATGTTCACTTTGCCTAGTTCTTATACCGCTGTTCTTATTGTAGTCGATTCGTTGAAGAATGGACGGGAATGCTGCCTCCTACTGAAGCGGAGGCACTTGCTCTTCTCCGAAAGGGTGCTGATGGAAGGAAAATTT
>NW_025265513.1:0-1532 GCF_018294505.1 Triticum aestivum
CTTTTATTTCGAGTTACTAACACTTAGCAACCGAACCGGTATCTAATACCCTGGTGCTACTAGGAGTACTAGTAAAGTACACATTAACATAATGTATATCCAATATACTTCTATCGACTTTGCCAGCCTTCTCATCTACCAAGTATCTAGGGTAATTCTGCTCCAGTGGCTGTTCCCCTTATTACAGAAGCACTTAGTCTCGGGTTTGGGTTCAACCTTGGGTCTCTTCACTAGAGCAGCAGCTGAATTGCCATTTCATGAAGTATCCCTTTGTTCCCTTGCCCTTCTTGAAACTAGTGGTTTCACCAACCATCAACAATTGATGCTCCTTCTTGATTTCTACTTTCGCGGTGTCAAACATCGCGAATACCTCAAGGATCATCATATCTATCCCTGATATGTTATAGTTCATCACGAAGCTCTAGCAGCTTGGTGGCAATGACTTTGGAGAAACATCACTATCTCATTTGGAAGATCAACTCCCACTCGATTCAAGTGATTGTTGCACTCAGACAATCTGAGCACAAGCTCAACGATTGAGCCTTTCTCCCTTAGTTTGTAGGCTAAGAAAATCGTCGGAGGTCTTATACCTCTTGACGTGGGCACGAGCCTGAAATCCCAATTTCAGCCCTGGAAACATCTCATATGTTCCGTGACGTTTCGAAAACATCTTTGGTGCCTCAACTCTAAACCGTTTAACTGAACTATCACGTAGTTATCAAAATGTGTATGTTCGATGTTCGAAACATCCACAAACGACGTTTTGGGGTTCAGCACACTGAGCAGTGCATTAAGGACATAAGCTTTCTTCTGTTCGCATAATTGCTACTATCAACTTTCAACTATATTTTCTCTAGGAACATATCTAAAACAGTAGAACTAAAGCGCGAGCTACGACATAATTTGCAAAAGGTCTTTTGACTATGTTCAGGATAATTAAGTTCATCTTATGAACTCCCACTCAGATAGACATCCCTCTAGTCATCTAAGTGATTACATGATCCGAGTCAACTAGGCCGTGTCCGATCATCACGTGAGACGGACTAGCCAACGTCGGTGAACATCTTCATGTTGATCGTATCTACTATACGACTCATGCTCGACCTTTCGGTCTCCGTGTTCCGAGGCCATGTCTGCACATGCTAGGCTCGTCAAGTTAACCCTAAGTGTTTTCGCTGTGTAAAACTGTCTTACACCCGTTGTATGTGAACGTAAGAATCCATCACACCCGATCATCACGTGGTGCTTAGAAGCGACAAACTGTAGCAACGGTGCACAGTTAGGG
The DNA here is from genome assembly GCF_018294505.1 of Triticum aestivum. Lineage (NCBI taxonomy): Eukaryota > Viridiplantae > Streptophyta > Magnoliopsida > Poales > Poaceae > Triticum > Triticum aestivum. Next base: position 1,286 of record NW_025265513.1, read on the forward strand.
GAGAACACTTCTTGAAATTTTGTAAGGGATCATCTTATTTACTACCGTCGTCCTAAGTAAACAAGATGCATAAACATGATAAACATCACATGCAATCAAATAGAGTAGTGACATGATATGGCCAATATCATATAGCTCCTTTGATCTTCATCTTCGGGGCTCCATGATCATCTTGTCACCGGCATGACACCATGATCTCCATCATCATGATCTCCATCATCGTGTCTTCATGAAGTTGTCACGCCAA
>NW_025265514.1:0-1532 GCF_018294505.1 Triticum aestivum
AGTCAGGCGAACCACTTGATTGAGGTCGCGAGTGGCCATCTGAAAGCATAATCATAATGCAAAGGCATTAGAATTTCTAGCAAAATTTCGGCAGCATAACAGCTGTAAATGCTCAAAAAGGATATTGAGACATTTGACAAAGGATTTCGTACACACTCAACATCATCATATCAAGTCTTGAAACCATTCCTACAACATAATGTGGTAGTAGAACTGAACTAGGCTGATAACCATCAAACTTATAAGGTACTACTGATTAGTAACACGTGATCCTGATAGAGAGAACAGATCCTAATTCCTTAACCCCCGGTGGAAGAATGGACTGACTCAGATCAGAAAGTCATAAGGTATAAGGAGTAAAAAGAGCCTTACGTTCCAACCCACAAACAATTCCCCTACATATAACTAAAGAATTTCTAGACCCAACATCGACCAGTTTGGCTTGGAGAACCTACAGGCAGTCCGGCTCTGATACCAACGCTGTCAGGACCCCGACTCGATGTCACATCGATCTAGCTGGTAACACCTCATATCACTTTGCGGCCTCACGCATGGTATCCCCACGGGTGTCGTCTTACCCTTTTCCCGGGACCGTTTGCGCCTTTTGGCTCACGTATATGATAGTGTCGCTAGCATCCATATGATAAAGAGCCCGGGCTGACATGACTAGTCGTAAATCCAAAGTGGCACAGACTTACAGGGACAGGCATCCATGACCCAGCTTCGAACGTGTCGGTCATCAGCAAGTGGGTCCGGGCTGTAGCACTGGGCTAGCAGGACTCCGGTAAACCGGGCTGTAGCGGGCTAACAGGACTCCGGTACTCAAAGCGTGACATTTCCCCGAAGGGACAGACACATGAACGAAGAAGGACACATGCCGGCCAGCCTAAGTGTTCTAGAGCAGTAGCAAGCTACCATGGCTCAGCGGTAACACTAGGAGACATTTCCCGGTAAGAGAGGCTACTAAAGATAAACAACTAGATAGTCAGATCCCACACATACCAAGCATTTCAATCATACACACAATATGCTCGATATGTGCAAATACAACGAAGCATCACAACATGACTCTACGACACAAGTACTTTATTTAAGGCTCAGGGAGCCATACATATCATACACACAAAGGTACGGGTCTCACGACCCAACATACAAGTCATACAATCATACAAGCCAACAGCGGAAGTAACTTGTCTGAGTACAGACAACTAGTAAAATAAAAGAGGCTTGGAAGGCCTGGCTATACTATGTGGTCCTTCACAAGCTCAGGGTCACCACCTGGGTCTTTAGCCTACTCGTTGATGTCAACGTCTACATAGAACCCATCAGAAGGGGTTGCAGCGTCTTCTGTAAAAATGTAGATTATAGCAACATGAGTACAAAGGTACTCAGCAAGACTTACATCAGATCCTACATACATGCATAGTATCAAGAAGGGTTGGTGGAGTTATTGCAGCAAGCCAGCTTTGACTCTTGGCTAGACTATCCTACGATACTCCATTTGAAACAGTTTTGCGCACACGAGTCCACTA
>NW_025265515.1:0-1532 GCF_018294505.1 Triticum aestivum
AAACTACTTGCAACTCCTGGACAGAGAGCTAGGGTGAATAAGAAGTCGAGCGGGGTCATATTTCAGGGCCCAATGCATGGTAGTAACTGTATCTTAAATCACACATACAGATCTCAGTGCTTAAGGTCGGCTTCAATGAAACAACCCACCATGTACTCCTACATGGCCTCTCATCGATACCTTTACCAATTCGTGTTCACCACACCACTCTCATTACCGACATAATCATTTCACTCTAGCCCATCACCCAGATGAACCAGACCTGACACGACTCTAAGCATAGCAGGCATAGCAAGGTAGGAACAACACATACATATGGCTCAATCAACTCCTACACATGCTAGTGGGTTTCAGCTAGTTACTGTGGCAATGACAGGTCATGCAGAGGAAATGGGCTCAACTACCGCAGCACACAGCAGTTTGAAACGCGTTGTCTTAATGCAGTAAAAGAGAGCAGGAGCGAGAACATGGGATTGTATCGATATGATCAAATGGTTGGTTGCTTGCCTGATGGTTCGATGCACGGATACGGTTCTTCGTTAGGGTAATCACGGTACTCCTCGGAGGCAGAACCTGTCGTAAAGGACAACGATACACAACCATCACCAAACAATGTGCAACAATATGATGCATGCATGAAACATGGCAATATGAGTGTGTTGGGCTAATGCAACTAAAACCAGAAGGGTTTGAACAAATTTGAATCAAAGATTCAAATTTTAAACTCAAACATGGCCTTTTAAAAGTGCTTTTCCTTGTTCTGCTTAAAACATCAATTTAACTTGTTTGATCATGCATGAAAATAGTACAGATGGATAGATTGGATTTTTCTGATCATTTTTCATATATAATTTGTCCAATTTGGAGTTACAGAATAAAAGTTATGAATTTTTGAAGTTTAAATAATATTCTGGAATTTCCTGATTAAATTTAAATCCAGAAAATCAATTACTGCGTCAGCCTGACGTCAATGTGACGTCAGCAGGTCAACGGAATAGGTCTGGGTCAAACCTGACAGTGGGTCCCGCATGTCAGGGTGATTATTTTAATTGAAATTTAATTAAAACTAATCCTGTATAATTAGCGGGGATGGGCCCCACCTGTCATTGACTCAGGGGAGTCAACCAGGGCCCACTCGTGGTCAAAGTCAAAGTCGGCTGCCGGCGTTTAGCCGCCGGCGAGCCCGACGCGGCGGCGGAAGTGGTTTTGGCCATTTCGGCCACCAAAGGGGCCGCGGAGACCACCGGAGTGGAGCTGAGGACAAACCGCAGCTCTTGGCGGAGTCCGTTGGGGTCGGGGTGGCCGGAGTCGACGGCGGCGAGCTCGGCTGCGGCCGCCGGGGTTCGATCGTCCACGGGGACGGGGTTGGAGCTCGAAGTCGAGCGAAGCGAGGCGCTAGGGATGCTCTACGGGGTCTTGCGAACTCGTTGGACTCGCCGGGGTGACCAAATGGTCACCGGAGTGCGTCGACGGCGAGCTCGGCGACGGCGGAAGTTCGGCCGTGGTGGGGAGGAGGCTACGGTGGGGGAACG
>NW_025265516.1:0-1532 GCF_018294505.1 Triticum aestivum
GATGATCAAAGGGGGGGCTTGCCTGGTTGCTCTGGCAAGGAGGGGTCGTCGTCGACGTAGTCGATCACAGGGGCGGCATCGGTCTCGGGGGTCTACCGGAGAGAAGAGGGGGAAGAAACAGTAAATATAAAGCAGACATAGCATCACAAAGCGTAACATGGCAATATGTTGTGCTGGGTGTGACCTAACGCATGGCTACACGATATAGGTGAAGGGGGAATTCAACCGGGAATGTATTCCCGGTTCCGGACCCGTGTCACACAGATGACCGGAGGGGAAATGTTCCATGTTCAGCATGCTAGAGGCATGTGACAGCTGAACGGACCGCATTTTCAGATTCGTTGGATTTTTCTGAGCAACTTTCATATAGAAAACATTTTCATCCGAGTTACGGTTTATTTTCTATGATTATTCAAAGATTAAAGCATTTTCTGGAATTATTTAAAATAATAGAAAAGAAATATGATGTCAGCATGACGTATGAGTGACTTCAGCAGTCAACTGTCCGGTTGACTGGTCAAACTGACATGGGGACCCCCTGTCATAGACAGTGAGTTAAACAGAGCTCAAACTAATCTAAATTTAGTTAGTAAAACTACTGGGCCCACCTGTCAGTGTCTAGTTAACTAAACTAATTAGTTTTAATTATTAAAATGTTTTAATTAGAGGATTAAGAAGTGGGACCCGCACGTCAGTGGCACTGAGCGCCCAGTCAGCATAGTTGACCACGGTCAACGTGGTCAACTGGGTCCAGAGGCCCACAGGCAGCGACCCAGAGGCGGGCCCTGCCGGTGCCAGGTCAGCGCCCACGCCGGAGCAACGCCGGCGAGGCCATCCGCGGCGGCCGAACGCCGGAGATGGCCGGAATCGCGCTACAGCGCATCACTTGGCACGCGGTTAGGTTCTTTCAAACGGGCTCTCGCCCGCGCATCGATCTGTCGCGGCGGTTTGGCCGAAAACGGCCGGAGACGGCGATGGCTAGCGGCGGAGCGGACGCCAGAGTTCGGCCGTTGGTGTCTACGGTGACGCAGGGCAAGTCAGGCGATGCGGGGAGCGGCGTTGTGTTCCTACGAGCTCCAGGAGCCCGGTTACGAGCTCGGGCGCGAGCTCGGGCCACGGTGGCCACGACGGTGAGGTGATCTGCGGCGGTGAGCTCACGGCAACGGCGATGAGCTAGCTAGGGAGAGACACGCGGTGCGAGGAGAAGAATGGAGGGAGGGAGGAGCTCACCGAGCGGCTACGAAAAGCCTGCGACAGCTTAGGAGCGCAGGGTTCACCGGAGACGACGAAGATTGCCGGCGACAGAGGCGGAAGGGGGTGGAGGAGAGCGGCCACTACAGGGCCTCCCAGCTCCCGCTGAGGGTCGAGGACGACGGAGCGGAGGACGGCGCTCCTTCCAGCCACCAGCATGATCGAGGGGGGAGCCGGGGACCGCGAGATCGACGGAGGGCGACGGCGAAGTGCTCGGGCAAGGAGAGGGAAGAGCGGCGAGCGCGTGAGGGAGAATCTGGCGGGGATAGGGAGAGGCGGAG
>NW_025265517.1:0-1532 GCF_018294505.1 Triticum aestivum
GTTACCGACGATTTTTTATTCGCTAAACAGAAAACTTATTTAAATAGCATCATTTAGACATTCCTCTAGATTTTCTTCCTTTCAAGCATCAGAAGTAGTATGTTCGACCATATGGATCTCGTATAACAAATTATAACTAGTAATCATATAATTTCATCACCAATTTTGTCCCCTTTTTATCCATCACGATAGATTCTCACTTTCTTCAAAACTGGAAACTTATTAATTAAGCGTCATCGACATATTCCGAAATCATTTCCACCATTTCATGCTTTGAGGGTAGTCCATGCATCTATATGCTCCTCAGATAGCAACTTACCTATAGAAATCTGATATTTTGATACATTTTTAACCGTTTTGATCCATCATGGTAGATTTTCTATTTTTGTGAAACTGAAAACTTGTCTAAATAGCATTATCGACCAGTTATAGAAGCCTTGCGTCGTTTCTTGTTTCGAAGTTGTGTATGCCGCCATTTGAAAATCCTACAACAACTTATATATGTAGCAGTCACATAATTTTTAATAGTTTTTCATCACCTTTTGATTTATTACTTTGCATTTTCTCCTCCTTTGAAACTTAGAAATCATTTAAATAGGACATTAGACACATTATAACAGCTTTCCATCATTCCATTCTTTGAGAGTAGTCTCGACCGTCATGTGGAAGTCATAGGACAGCTTATCCACATAAATTTGTCATGTTTAGCACCTTTGCATAAACTTTTGATCCGTTACCATGATGATTTTTAATTCGCTAAACAGAAAACTTACTTAAATAGCATCATTTAGACATTCCACCAGCATTTCTTCCTTTCAATCTTCAGAAGTTGTATGTTTGACCATATGGATCTCGTACAACAACTTATAACTAGTAATCATATAATTTCATAACCAATTTTGTTACCTTTTGATCCATCACTATAGATTTTCACTTTGTTCAAAACTGAAAACTTCTTAATTAAGCGTCATCGACATATTCCGAAATTGTGTCCACCATTTCATGCTTCGAGGTTAGTCCATGCATCTATATGCACCTCAGATAACAACTTACCTATTAAAATCTGATAATTTGGTACATTTTTAACTGTTTTGATCCATCATGGTAGATTTTCTATTTTTGCGAAACTGAAAACCTGTTTAAATAGCATTATCGACAAGTGATACAAGCCTTGCTTCGTTTCTTGTTTCAAAGTTTTCTATTCCGCCATTTGAAAATCCTACAACAACTTATATATGTAGGAGTCACATAATTTTTAGTAGTTTTTCATAACCTTTTGATTTATTACTTTGCATTTTCTCCTGCTTTGAAACTTAGAAATCGTTTAAATATGACATTAGACACATTATAACAGCCTTTCCATCATTCCATTCTTCGAGAGTAGTCTCAACCGCCATGTGGAAGTCATAGAACAGCTTATCCACATAAATTATTCATGTTTAACACCTTTACATAAACTTTAATCCGTTACCGACGATTTTTTATTCGCTAAACAGAAAACTTATTTAAATAGCATCATTTAGACATTCCTC
>NW_025265518.1:0-1532 GCF_018294505.1 Triticum aestivum
CTGTTGGAAATATGCCCTAGAGGCAATAATAAAAGTGTTATTATTATATTTCTTTGTTCATGATAATAGTCTTTTATTCATGCTATAACTGTATTATCCGGAAATCGTAATACACGTGTGAATACATAGACCACAATATGTCCCTAGTGAGCCTCTAGTTGACTAGCTCGTTGTATAGTCATGGTTTCCTGGCTATGGACATTGGATGTCGTTGATAACGGGATCACATCATTAGGAGAATGATGTGATGGACAAGACCCAATCCTAAGACTAGCACAAAAGATCGTGTAGTTCGTTTGCTAGAGCTTTGCCAATGTCAAGTATCTCTTCCTTTGACCATGAGAGCGTGTAACTCCTGGATACCGTAGGAGTGCTTTGGGTGTATCAAACGTCACAACGTAACTGGGTGACTATAAAGGTGCACTACAGGTATCTCCGAAAGTATCTATTGTTTTATGCGGATCGAGACTGGGATTTGTCACTCCGTGTAAACGGAGAGGTATCTCTGGGCCCACTCGGTAGGACATCATCACATGCGCAATGTGACCAAGGAGTTGATCACGGGATGATGCGTTACGGAACGAGTAAAGTGACTTGCCGGTAACGATATTGAACAAGGTATTGGATACCGACGATCGAATCTCGGGCAAGTAAAATACCGCTAGACAAAGGGAATTGTATACGGGATCGATTGAGTCCTTGACATCGTGGTTCATCCGATGAGATCATCGTGGAACATGTGGGAGCCAACATGGGTATCCAGATCCCGCTGTTGGTTATTGACCGGAGAACATCTCGGTCATGTCTGCATGTCTCCCGAACCCGTAGGGTCTACACACTTAAGGTTCGATGACGCTAGGGTTATAAAGGAAGCTTGTATGTGGTTACCGAATGTTGTTCGGAGTCCCGGATGAGATCCCGGACGTCACGAGGAGCTCCGGAATGGTCCGGAGGTAAAGATTTATATATAGGAAGTCCTGTTTCGGCCATCGGGACAAGTTTCGGGGTCATTGGTATTGTACCGGGACCACCGGAAGGGTCCCGGGGGCCCACCGGGTGGGGCCACCTGCCCCGGGGGGCCACATGGGCTGTAGGGGGTGCGCCTTGGCCTACATGGGCCAAGGGCACCAGCCCCAAGAGGCCCATGCGCCTAGGGAACCCTAGAGGGAAGAGTCCTCAAGGGGGAAGGCACCTCCGAGGTGCCTTGGGGAGGATGGACTCCTCCCCCCCTCTTGGCCGCACCCTTTTCTTGGAGTAAGGGGCAAGGCTGCGCCTCCCCCCTCTCCCTTGCCCCTATATATAGTGGAGGGGAGGGAGGGCATCCATACCTGAGCCCTTGGCGCCTCCCTCCCTCCCGTGACACCTCCTCCTCTCCCGTAGGTGCTTGGCGAAGCCCTGCAGGATTGCCACGCTCCTCCATCACCACCACGCCGTTGTGCTGCTGCTGGATGGAGTCTTCCTCAACCTCTCCCTCTCTCCTTGCTGGATCAAGGCGTGGGAGACATCGTCGAGCTGTACGTGTGTTGAACGCG
>NW_025265519.1:0-551 GCF_018294505.1 Triticum aestivum
ATACGGAACGCAAAAAAAGTCTGGAGTTGTAATAATTTTTAAAAATTAAGTGCTAGTGTAACAGATGAGTTCTCGTCCGAAACCCTGATACTCCGAAAGAGATTGTCCAGTTTGTACACAAAGTGCGTCCAGTTTTTGCCGTAACCCTCTCTACTCTTTTGCAGATGCTACGTGGGTGAAAAGATGATACCATGCCATGTTTCGACATTTTCAAAGTTCATTTTGTAGTGATTTTCAATTTCACGGTCATTTAGCTCTCTAAACAAATTGGTAAATGACTTAAAAATAGCAAATGATGTCAGAAACTGTTGAAAATTGATGACGTCGCTTTGAATGGTGCGTACGGAATGCAAAAAAGTCTGGAGTTGTAATAAGTTTTAAAAAATAAAGTGCCAGTGTAACAGATGAGTTCTCGTCTGAAACCATGATACTCCGAAAGAGATTGTCAAGTTTGTACACGAAGTGCGTCTAGTTTTTGCTATAACCCTCTCTACTCTTTTGCACATGCTATGTGGGTGAAATGATGATACCATGCCAGGTTTCGACATTTT
>NW_025265519.1:561-1532 GCF_018294505.1 Triticum aestivum
AAAAAATAAAGTGCCAGTGTAACAGATGAGTTCTCGTCTGAAACCCTGATACTCCGAAAGAGATTGTCAAGTTTGTACACGAAGTGCGTCCAGTTTTTGCTATAACCCTCTCTACTCTTTTGCACATGCTATGTGGGTGAAATGATGATACCATGCCAGGTTTCGACATTTTCAGAGTTCATTTTGTAGTGATTTTCAAATTCAAGGTCATTTAGCCCTCTAAACAAATCGGTAAATGTTTGAAAAATAGCAAATGATGTCAGAAAGTGTTGAAAATTGATGACGTCGCTTTGAATGGTGTGTACGGAACACAAAAAAAGTCTGGAGTTGTAATATGTTTAAAAAATGAAGTGCCAGTGTAACAGATGAGTTCTCGTCCGAAACCCTGATACTCCGAAAGAGATTGTCCAGTTTGTACACGAAGTGCGTCCAGTTTTTGCCGTAACCCTCTCTACTCTTTTGCACATGCTATGTGGTTGAAATGATGATACCATGCCATGTTTCAACATTTTCAGACTTCATTTTGTAGTGATTTTCAATTTCACGGTCATTTAGCCCACTAAACAAATCGGTAAATGACTGAAAAATAGCTAATGATGTCAGAAAGTGTTGAAAATTGATGACGTCGCTTTGAATGGTGCGTACGGAATGCCAAAAAAGTCTGGAGTTGTAATAAGTTTAAAAAAATGAAGTGCCAGTGTAACAGATGAGTTCTCGTCCGAAACCCTAATACTCCGAAAGAGATTGTCCAGTTTGCACACGAAGTGCGTCCAATTTTTGCCGTAACCCTCTCTACTCTTTTGCACATGCTATGTGGGTGAAATGATGATACCATGCCAAGTTTCGACATTTTCAAAGTTCATTTTGTAGTGATTTTCAATTTCACGGTCATTTAGCTCTCTAAACAAATCGGTAAATGACTAAAAAATAGCAAATGATGTCAGAAAGTTTTGAAAATTGATGACGTCGCT
>NW_025265520.1:0-1531 GCF_018294505.1 Triticum aestivum
GGCCTAGCACGGTTATGAACATATTTCTTTAAGACTCCCATGAATCTCTCAAAGGGGAACATATTGTGTAGAAATACAGGACCCAAAATGTTAATCTCTTCGCATAGGTGAACTAGGACGTGTGTCATGATGTTGAAGAAGGATGGTGGGAACACCAACTCGAAACTGACAAGACATTGCACCAAATCATTCTGTAACCTTGGTATGCTTTCTAGATCGATTACCTTCTGAGAGATTGCATTGAGAAATGCACATAGCTTCACAATGGCTAATCGAACGTTTTCCGATAGAAGCCCCCTCAATGCAACCAGAAGCAGTCGTGTCATAATCACGTGGCAGTCATGAGACTTTAGGTTCTGGAACTTTTTCTCTGCCATGTTTATTATTCCCTTTATATTCGACGAGAAGCCAGACAGTACCTTAATACTGAGCAGGCATTCAAAGAAGATTTCCTTCTCTTCTTCGGTAAGAGCGTAGCTTGCATGACCCTGATGTATGCCGTCTTCTCCGTGCATACGTTGCTGGTCCTCCCGTGCCTCAGGTGTATCTTTTGTCTTCCCATACACGCCCAAGAAGCCAAGCAGGGTCACGCAAAGATTCTTCATCACGTGCATCACGTCGATTGCGGAGCGGACCTCTAGGTCTTTCCAATATGGCAGGTCCCAAAATATAGATTTCTTCTTCCACATGGGTGCGCGTCCGTCAGCGTCCTTTGGAACAGGTTGTTCGCCAGGACCCTTTCCAAATATCACCTTCAAATCCTTGACCATATCATGTACATCAGCACCAGTACGGTGGCGAGGCTTCATCCGGTGATCTGCCTCATCTTTGAAATGCTTGCCTTTCTTTCTTACGGGATGCCTGCTCGGAAGAAATTGACGATGTCCCAGGTACACATTCTTCTTACAACTATTCAAATATATACTGTCGGTATCATCCAAACAGTGCGTGCATCCGTGGTATCCCTTGTTTGTCTGTCCTGAAAGATTACTTAGAGCAGGCCAATCATTGATGGTCACGAACAGCAATGCCTTTAGGTCAAATTCTTCCTGTTTGTGCTCATCCCATGCACGTACACCTGTTCCATTCCACAGTTGTAAGAGTTCTTCAACTAATGGACTTAGGTACACATCAATGTAGTTGTCGGGTTGTTTAGGGCCTTGGAGGAGCACTGGCATCATAATGAACTTCCGCTTCATGCACAACCAAGGAGGAAGGTTATACAAACATAGAGTCACAGGCCAGGTGCTATGGTTGCTGCTCTGCTCCCCAAAAGGATTAATGCCATCTGCGCTTAGACCAAACCATACGCTCCTTGCGTCATCTCCAAACTCCTTCCCGTACTTTCTTTCAATTTTTCTCCACTGCGACCCGTCAGCGGGTACTCTCAACTTTCCGTCTTTCTTACGGTCTTCTCTGTGCCATCGCATCGCCTTGGCATGCTCTTTGTTTTGGAACAAACGTTTCAACCGTGGTATTATAGGAGAATACCACATCACCTTGGCAGGAATCTTCTTCCTGGGGCGCTCGC
>NW_025265521.1:0-1531 GCF_018294505.1 Triticum aestivum
TGAAACCTAATGAGAAGAACTACCCCACTCATGATCTCGAGTTGGCGGCAGTTGTACACGCTTTGTTGACTTGGAGACATCTTCTATTGGGAAGGAAAGTGGATATTTTCACTGATCATAAGAGTCTCAAGTACATCTTCACTCAGCCTAATCTCAACCTCAGGCAGACTCGATGGGTCGAAATGATTCAAGAGTACAATCCGAGTATCGAGTATACTCCAGGCAAGGCTAATGTGATTGCTGACGCTTTGAGCAGAAAAGCATATTGCAACAGTCTGATTCTCAAGCCTTGTCAACCCGAGCTTTGTGAAGCTTTCCGCAAACTTAATCTGCAAGTTGTTCCTCAAGGTTCCCTCGCCAACCTTCAAGTCTCTCCTACCTTAGAAGACCAGATTCGCCAAGCCCAACTTCTTGATGCTATGGTGAAGAAGGTGAAGATTGGTATTGCAAAGAGTCAGTCCAAGTACAAGTGCTACCGACTTGATGACAAGGACACTCTCTTCTTCAAGGATCGAATTGTTGTGCCCAAAGGTGAACTCCGTAAGGTGATCATGAACGAGGCTCACAACTCTCTCCTCTCCATCCACCCTGGTAGTACGAAGATGTATCAGGACCTCAAGCAAGCTTATTGGTGGACTCGAATGAAGCGCGAGATCGCTCAATTCGTGAACGAATGTGAAGTCTGTAGAAGAGTGAAGGCAGAACACCAAAGGCCAGCTGGTCTCCTCCAACCTCTTGCCATTCCAGAATGGAAGTTTGACCACATTGAAATGGACTTCGTGACTGGTTTTCCAAAGTCCAAGCGTGGCAATGATGCTATATTTGTCGTCATCGACAAGCTCACCAAGGTGGCTCATTTTCTACCTATCAAAGAGTCAATCACTGCAGCTCAATTGGCGGAACTCTATACCTCTCGCATTGTCTCTCTGCACGGTATTCCTCAAGTGATATCTTCAGACCGTGGCAGCATCTTTACCTCCAAGTTTTGGGATTCTTTTCAGAAAGCCATGGGCACCAACATCCGCTTCAGTACAGCGTTCCATCCTCAAACAAGCGGTCAAGTCGAGCGTGTCAATCAGATTCTTGAAGATATGCTCAGGGCTTGTGTGATCTCCTTCGGCATGAAGTGGGAGGATTGTCTTCCTTATGCTGAATTCTCATACAACAACAGCTTTCAAGCAAGTTCGGGCAAGGCCCCCTTTGAAATTCTGTATGGCAGGAAGTGCCGTACCCCTCTCAACTGGTCCGAAACCGGTGAACGTCAGCTGCTGGGTAATGACTTAATCACAGAAGCAGAAGACATGTGCAAAGTCATTCGTGATAACCTCAAAGCAGCTCAATCCCGCCAGAAGTGCTACTATGATAGTAAGCACCGTGAATTGGTTTTCGAGATCGGAGATCATGTTTACCTCCGCGTCTCTCCCATGAAAGGTACTCGTCGCTTCGGTATCAAAGGGAAGCTTGCCCCTAGATACGTGGGACCTTTCAAGATTGTCAGCAAGAGAGGCGACCTCGCCTATCAACTCGAGCT
>NW_025265522.1:0-1531 GCF_018294505.1 Triticum aestivum
CATTGCCCAAATAAAAAAAAAGGAGAAATGCCAAAAGAAAAAAAGAAAGGCCCAAAAAAGGGCAATGCTACTATCTCTTTTTCCACACTTGTGCTTCAAAGTAGCACCTTGTTCTTCATGTAGTGAGTCTTATATATTGTGCTTCCAGGTAGCACCTTGTTCTTCATGTAGTGAGTCTCATAAGTTGTCTTTTCATACTAGTGGGAATTTTTCAATATAGAACTTGGCTTGTATATTCCTACGATGGGCTTCCTCAAATGCCCTAGGTCTTCGTGAGCAAGTGAGTTGGATGCACACCCACTAGTTTTCTTTTGTTGAGCATTCATAGCTCTAATGCATCCGTTGCATGGCAATCCCTACTCCTCATGTTGACATCAATTGATGGGCATCTCCATAGCCCGTTGATTAGCCTTGTCAATGTGACACTTTCTCCTTTTTTGTCTTCTCCACACAAACCCCATCATCATATTCTATTCCACCCATAGTGCTATATCCATGGCTCACGCTCATGTATTGCGTGAAGGTTGAAAAAGTTTGAGATTATTTAAGTATGAAACAATTGCTTGGCTTGTCATCGGGGGTATAGAAGTTGGGAACATCTTTGTGTGACGAAAATGAAGCATAGCCTAACTATATGATTTTGTAGGGATGAACTTTCTTTTGCCATGTTATTTTGAGAAGACATGATTGCTTTGATTAGTATGCTCGAAGTATTATTATTTTTGTGTCAATATGAACTTTTGTCTTGAATCTTTCGGATCTGAATATTCATATCACAATTAAGGAGATTTACATTGAAATTATGAAAAAGTATCACTCCGCATCAAAAATTCTTTTTTATCATTTACCTACTCGAGGACGAGCAGGAATTAAGCTTGGGGATGCCCGATACGTCTCCAACGTATCTATAATTTTTGATTGCTCCGTGCTACTTTATCTACTGTTTTGGACTATATTGGGCTTTATTTTCCACTTTTATATTACTTTTGGGACTAACCTATTAACCGGAGGCCCAACCCAGAATTGTTGTTTTTTGCCTTTTTCAGTATTTCGAAGAAAGAAAATATCAAACGGAGTCCAAACGGAATGAAACCTTCGGGATCGTGATTTTCCAACCGAACGTGATCCAGGAGACTTGGACCCTACTCCAAGAAGTCTCCGAGGAGGTCACTATGGTGGAGGGCGCGCCCCCCTACCTCGTGGGCCCCTCGGAGCTCCACCGACGTACTCCTTGCTCCTATATATATACCTATGTATCCCCGAACGATCAGAACAGGAGCCAAAAACCTAATTTCACCGCCGCAACCTTCTGTATCCACGTGGGGCCTGTTCCGGAGCTCCGCCGGAGGGGGCATCCACCACGGAGGGCTTCTACATCATCACCATAGCCCCTCTAATGAAGTGTGAATAGTTTACTTCAGACCTTCGGAATTAATGCTTGGGAAAGAATGAAATTAATGCTTCGCAATTGCCCTACTCATGGTTTGAATATATGGATGATCATACAAAATTTTTATGCTATATTGAATTT
>NW_025265523.1:0-1531 GCF_018294505.1 Triticum aestivum
GTGTTAGCTATCCAGCAGGCCTTCACCGTCCAGAACTAGTTCCCACCGAAACCTAGACAACCTTTCAGCTCTACGAAACTATTTCCTGTGAGGGAGAGAAGAAAAATAGATCGTGGATCTGTTTATGGGCCAAGCCCAAAGGGTAGAGTACATTTGGAAATACTAAAATACCCCCATATATTTTTCACACTATTCATAAAAGTGTTTCCACTATTCCCAAGATATTTTCTCCTAATAGTGTTTTCACTATTCATAAGATGTTTTCTCCTAATAGTGTTTTCACTATTTATAAAAATATTTTTCCCGTGACTGTTTAATCCGAATTTTTTTGTGAAGGTCTAGAACATTTCCTGCACCCCCTACAATAATTCTAGACGAGTTCTGAAATATTTCTAGATTAATGGTTTCCATCTCCGAAATATTTCTAGTAAGTTCGAAACATTTTTGGTTTTCTCTTTGGAACTTTTCCGTCATCTCCGAAACTTTACTGGTGACTTCCTCTCAGACTCGCTGTCTAGTGTTCAGCGGAAAGGTGGTGCGCCAGACAAGTGGTGCGCCATTAGGATATACTAATGGCGCACCACCTTCTGATGCGCCATTAGAGTTGAAACTACTAATGGCGCACCTTGCCCACGGTGCGCCATTAGTATCAAATTTTTTTTTGAACTAGTGCGCCTGTCCAAACATACTAATGGCGCATCCATAGGAAGTGCGCCATTACTAGTTGTAACTAGTAATGGCGCACCTGCCAGAAAGTGCGCCACTAATGTTATTTTTTTATTCTTTTTTTATTTTTTTTTTGCAAAACTACTAATGGCGCACTCACACGCGGTGCGCCATTACTAGTTTAAACTAGTAATGGCGCACCGTTGGGGAGTGCGCCATTAGTATGTTTTTTTTTGCAAAACTACTAATGGCGCACCACCAGGGGGTGCGCCATTAGTAACCTGGATTACTAATGGCGCATTTGTGGTTGGTGCGCCATTAGTAAGTGGGCAGCAACAAGATATTTTGGACAGCCTCTCCTCCCACACTCACTTTCTCCCCACTTCATTCTCTCCACCGCCTCCTCCTTGTCTCGGGTGCCTCCTCTTTTTCACCTCATTTCCACCATAGATTCATTCAAATTAAGTGGTTAAGTTACCTTGTTTTGCTAGGTAAGTAAGGGGGGAAGCTAGCTATATTTATGTTGTTCTCCCTACAACAATGTGCACATGCACTTTTTATGGCCTAGCTAGATCTATGTATGTTCGTGGTGTTGCATATGTTTGTGGTGTTGCATATGTGTTTGTGTTTGGAGGTGTACCGGTATTTGAAATGCGATAGTTGCCAATATTTTGCCGGAATGTTGATTCATTTCCGTTTCGGCGAGAATTTTGGCATTAAGCATTCTTTTTGGTCCTATTTTTAGGGAAAGTCATGCCAAATTTTTTCTTGTTTCTAAAATATCGTTTTGCTCTACCCTGCAGGCGACCATGGTCCGCACGATGACCGAAGGCATCGTGAATAGGTTTTTGAGGTCCGCGAAGGC
>NW_025265524.1:0-1531 GCF_018294505.1 Triticum aestivum
GCCCAGCACGCGTCTCCGGGGTGTGCCCCCCCCTCACGGACGCCGCCGCCGCCGGCACCTGGAGGGGGGAAACGGACGCGTCGGGTCTACACGGAGTGGATGTAGCTGTGGGTTTGGCCCGGATGTTGCTCCAAAGTGTTCCTCTGGGCCGACCTAACACAACCGGGTGGAGAGGTCCACTGGTCAAAGCCCGTCCGTGCAAAGTCAAAGGGCTAGATCCCGTGGTCAAACGCTACAGGGTTAGCCGGGACGGGGGCCCTGGGGGGTAGCAATGCCACCGGAGCGTCGTACCGGGCCCTCATACATGCGGGGTGGTGTTGTGGCATGTCCGAAGAGGCGGCACGCGTCTCCGGGTTGTGGCCCCCCTCACGGACGGCAATGAAACGGTAGTAGACGTTCTGCGATAACGATGCAGCGTGAATATTATTAAATACTTGGAGCGCGATAAAATCATGAGTTTTTTACACAACGTGGGCACATGTGCTATAGGACTGATGGTAATTTTTCATAATTTTTTGTGATGGAGAAGTATCTGAACACTTCCCTCTACGCGGATTGCTCTTCGCACGTCTATGACTGTGGCCGGCGGCCTCCGGGGGCTAGCATACCGTCAAATCTTGTGTAGGCGGCCTCTCACAAATCTGGAAGTGTTGAGGCGGTTGCAAACGCCCAGCACGCGTCTCCGGGGTTTGCCCCCCCCCACTCACGGACGCCACCGCCGCCGGCACCTTGAGGGGGGAAACGAACGCGTCGGGTCTACACGGAGTGGATGTAGCTGTGGGTTTGGCCCGGATGTTGCTCCAAAGTGTTCCTCTGGGCCGACCTAACACAACCGGGTGGAGAGGTCCACTGGTCAAAGCCCGTCCGTGCAAAGTCAAAGGGCTAGATCCCGTGGTCAAACGCTACAGGGTTAGTCGGGACGGGGGCCCTGGGGGTAGCAATGCCACCGGAGCGTCGTACCGGGCCCTCATACATGCGGGGTGGTGTTGTGGCATGTCCGAAGAGGCGGCACGCGTCTCCGGGTTGTGGCCCCCCTCACGGACGGCAATGAAACGGTAGTAGACGTTCTGCGGTAACGATGCAGCGTGAATATTATTAAATACTTGGAGCGCGATAAAATCATGAGTTTTTTACACAACGTGGGCACATGTGCTATAGGACTGATGGTAATTTTTCATAATTTTTTGTGATGGAGAAGTATCTGAACACTTCCCTCTACGCGGATTGCTCTTCGCACGTCTACGACTGTGGCCGGCGGCCTCCGGGGGCTAGCATGCCGTCAAATCTTGCGTAGGCGGCCTCTCACAAATCTGGAAGTGTTGAGGCGGTTGCAAACGCCCAGCACGCGTCTCCGGGGTGTGCCCCCCCCCTCACGGATGCCGCCGCCGCCGGCACCTGGAGGGGGGAAACGGACGCGTCGGGTCTACACGGAGTGGATGTAGCTGTGGGTTTGGCCCGGATGTTGCTCCAAAGTGTTCCTCTGGGCCGACCTAACACAACCGGGTGGAGAGGTCCACTGGTCAAAGCCCGT
>NW_025265525.1:0-1531 GCF_018294505.1 Triticum aestivum
ACTTTAGAAAGACGATCGACCACGACGAAAATAGCATTATTCCCTCTTTTGGTCCTGGGAAAACCGGTAATGAAATCCATACCAATTTTATCCCATTTCCATTCAGGAATAGCTAATGGTTGAAGGGTGCCAGCAGGCCGTTGATGCTCTGCTTTTACACGACGGCAGACGTCGCAATTGGCAATATACTGAGCAATTTCTCTCTTCATCCTAGTCCACCAGAACCTCTGGCGTAGGTCCTGATACATCTTAGTACTACCGGGATGAATAGTGAGAGGAGATTCATGAGCCTCCTTAAGGATCAACTGCCGTAGATGCTGGTTCTTGGGAACCACTAGACGGTTCTCAAAGTACACAACGCCATGATCATTTGTGGAGAAACAACTAGCACCTCCGCTAGCAATGTTCTCTTTGATTTTAGATATTCCCTTATCTCGCTTTTGGGCAGCGATGATTTGATCCGTAAGAGTAGGTTTTGCTACCAGGGTGGAGAGAAAACCTTGAGGTACAATGTGAAGGTTAAGTTTCCGAAATTCATCATGGAGAAGCGGTTGACTTTGTTGTAACATCAGATTGTTACAATAAGATTTACGACTTAACGCATCAGCCATGATGTTGGCCTTCCCTGGGGTGTAGGTTATTCCTAAGTCGAAGTCAGTGATCAATTCAACCCAACGTCTTTGCCTGAGATTCAGATCCGGTTGGGTGAAGATGTACTTCAGACTTTGGTGATCAGTGAATATTTCGCAACGATTACCGAGGAGGTAATGTCGCCAGGTCTTAAGTGCATAGACTACGGCTGCAAGCTCTAGATCATGAGTAGGATAATTCTCCTCATGTGGGTGCAATTGCCGTGAAGCATAAGCAATTACGTGTCGATCTTGCATGAGAATGCAACCTAGTCCTTGTCGCGAGGCGTCGCAGTAGATAACAAAGTCCTTGGAGAAGTCTGGCGGTACCAGCACGGGAGCAGAAGTCAGGCGTCTTTTCAGTTCCTGAAAGCTGTGCTCACATTGTGGAGTCCATTCGAACTTTTTATCTTTCTTGAGGAGTTCGGTTAGAGGTTTGGCCACTTTGGAGAAGTTCTCGACAAAGCGACGACAATAGCTCGCTAAGCCCAGAAAACTCCGAACTTGCTTGACCGATTCAGGTGGAGTCCAATCGAGGACGGCTTGAACTCGCTCAGGGTTAACAGCAATACCTTTACCAGATATTACATGACCCAGGTAGGTCACTTCTGACAACCAGAATTCACATTTCGAAAATTTGGCATAAAGGCGATGCTCTCGAAGTTTCTTCAGCACTAGCCTTAGATGTTCGGCATGTTCTTCCTCGTTCTTGGAGTAGATGAGTATATCATCGAGATAAACTACTACGAATTTATCCAAATACTCCATGAAGATTGAGTTCATTAACCGAGAAAAAGTGGCTGGAGCGTTGGTTAAACCGAAGGACATGACGGTGTACTCGTATTGGCCATAGCGAGTAACAAAGGCCGTTTTAGGAATGTCCCCGTTTCTGATTTTGATTT
>NW_025265526.1:0-1531 GCF_018294505.1 Triticum aestivum
TCTCCTAGGCGGTCTCAACCTGCCCTGTCGCTCCGCCACAAAGTAACAGTCGAGGGCCGTCGGGAACCCAGGCCCACCTCTACCGGGATGGAGCCACCTGTCCTTTCAGCCCCCTCGTCAGAATCACCTGCGGGTACTCAATGAGCTGACCCGACTTTAGTCACCATCTGTATAGTATGTATGTATGTATAGTATATACCCGTGATCACCTCCTAGGTGATCACGGCCCGATAGTATAGCAAGGCAGACTGACAAGAATGTAGGGCCAATGATGATAAACTAGCATCCTATACTAAGCATTTAGGATTGCAGGTAAGGTATCAACAGGTGTAGCAACAATGTCAGGCTATGCATCAGAATAGGATCAACGGAAAGCAGTAACATGCTACACTACTCTAATGCAAGCAGTATAGAGAAGAATAGGCGATATCTGGTGATCAAGGGGGGGGGGCTTGCCTGGTTGCTTAGACAAGGAGGGGTCGTCGGTGACGTAGTCGTACTCGGTGGCATCAGCGTCGGTCTCGTAGTCTACCGGAGAGAAGAGGGGGAAGAAATAATGAATACAGAGCAAACAAAGCATCACAAAATATAACAAGGCAATACGCGGTGTTCGGTGTGCCCTAAGGCGGTAGTAGGTGATACCGGTGAAGGGGGGAAAACATCCGGGAAAGTATTCCCGGTGTTCCGCATTTTCGGACCGGTGAACCGGAGGGGGAAAGTTGCGTGTTCGGTATGCTAGGGGTGTGTGGCGGACGAACGGGCTGCGTAACCGGATTCGTCTCGTCGTTCTGAGCAACTTTCATGTACAAAGTATTTTCATCCGAGTTACGGTTTATTTTATATTCATTTTTAAAGGTTTATTCAATTTATGGATTTATTTATATTCCAAATTTAACTAGTAATACTTTTGCCACATAATGCAGTGCTAGCCACAGTGTATGACGGGTGGGGTCAGGGTCAAAGTCAATAGTCCAGTTAGCAGTTGACTAGGTCAACGTTGACTGGTCAAACTGGCTGGTGGGACCCAGCGGTCATAGAGACAGGGTAAATCAACAATTTAATTAATTTAACAGATTAAGTGGGGGGCCACATGTCATTGACATAGATATTTTTAAACAGGCTTTTAAATGAAATGGGTCCACATGTCATTTTCAGTTACTCAACTAAACAGTTTTATTAGGTTCTAATTAGGTGGTTAATCCGGGCGGGCCCACACGTCAGTGGGTCAACCCACTGCCAGACGTGTGTGCGCGTGTGCGTGCCCGACGGCGAGTTCAGTGAACGGCGGCGCCGCGCGGAGCCAGTGGCTCTGGCGACCAGAAGAGGCAGCCCCGGGTGCCAAACGGATAAGCGTGAGGCGTCGCGTCGAGGGTGCCTTCGTCTGAAGCTAGGGGCGGCCGAAACAGCGCCGGTGGCAATGGAAGGCGGCGACCACGGCGGAGCTAGCGACAACCGGCACTGGAGGGCACGGGGAGAAGAGGGAAAAGGCCGTGGAGGGCCGGAGGCTCACAGCGGAAGCGGCAGGGTGCTC
>NW_025265527.1:0-1531 GCF_018294505.1 Triticum aestivum
TCAGTTCTCTTCTTATCAGCAAAGTACTTCATTCTGTCTTGAGCTTTCAGCAATTTTTTCTTGATCACTTCCATTGCTAGCTCTCTGTTTTGTAATAAGTTCTCACTGTCCTCACAAATGGAGTCAGGTAGTGTAGACTCAGCTACCATGAGAGGTGGAAAACCATATAGAGCTTGAAATGGGGTCATTTTCAGGTAGGTATGAAAACTGGTGCTAAAATGGGGTCATTTTCAGATAGCCAGATTGCAGCAACACTACACACATACAAAATATTTGTTGTGCTTTTTCCCCTCTCAAGCACGTGGCGCAGCATTCCAGTACTCCTCGAAGCAATAGGCAGTCTTACCGGCTACATCCGTAACTAGTACTAGTAGTAAACCATGACTGCTCCCCCGTCAAAAAAAAACATAGAGATGTCAAAATGACTTGCTCTGCTGCGCAACCACGCTCAGACCTCCATGGAAAGCATCTCCTATCCCTTCTCAAACCACCACATCTAAACCTAGAACGCAACATACATGACACGTCGTGAACACATAGCAGATCTAACCGTGTGAGGAGAACGCAAATTAGAACAGAGCAGAGAAGAGGGAGGCGGCGGACGCACCTGCTGCTGGGATTCGCCGTTGCAATCAAACATCCTCCTCCAGCTCAGGTAGCGGCGGCCGCGCCCGATTCGTGCTGTCTCCCGTGTGCCAGCGGTAGCATATCCAGACGGCTACGAACAAAAGAGAGAGAGGGAGAGGAAAATCCTCAAATTCGCAGACGGCCTCTTCGCCCCTCCCTGTCTTCTCTGCTCTCTCTCTCCCCCCAACCGAGACGAGAGGAGTCGAGTCCAGGGAGCGGCAGATGCGTGGTGGCCGGCAAATAGCCGAGCGGTGGGGTGGGGCTTGGACCGCCACGTATGCAGGCATCCGGGTAGTGGCGGAGAGAGCTCGATCAAATGCCGCGCTCCGATTGGCCCGGGGGTTTACCACGATAGGCTAATTTGGGATCCGGCTTGCCTGCTCCTGTCCGTGCTTCCATTTTATCCTACGGCTGTCTTTTTTCTTTTTTCTTTTTTAATCTAATTATCTCCCTCCTGATTTTAAGGAGGTGGAGTTGGGCCTTATTTTGTTCCAATCAAATCAAATCACATACGCGGGAGCACGGATGGGCACACGCGCGGAGAGCAGGCAAGTCTCATCCGCTAATTTGGCCCGCGGATGTGCAAAATGTCCGCTATGAGCCCATATTTGTACCTATTTATTGGGACATATGGTCAGGGCGCTGGCAAATCCTAGACGGCGCCTGTTGCGTCCACAAGTGTGGGTGAATTGAACCCACGACTTCTTCGTTCTATTTAAGTCGCAGTAACCAACAGGACAATCAGATCGCATGTGTTCATTTACACCCTCTTCCTTCTTCTTTTTTCTTTTTTCCTTTTCTCTTTAATTTCTCTTTCTTTGTTAAATGCGTTAACTTTTTCAATTTCTTGATTTTTTTTCTAAATCCGATGGACCTTTTTCAAATTCATGAACTGTTTTTTTTT
>NW_025265528.1:0-1531 GCF_018294505.1 Triticum aestivum
GAACTAGGACGCTTCTCAGTCAGAATGCCTGTAGGGTTAAGGCAGATGGCATGGGTTCTACTTAATCGACGAAGATTTCCGCTGCTAATGTTTCATTTGATGTTCAGCCCTTAAGGCTTTATCAATGTAAGACTTGACCATAATGGTCATAATTTGTGTAAGACGGTATGTATGGATGTAAGACTCTTGTTATTCAGCTTCTGTGTGTTCAGTGAGCATTGATCTCTGGGATCACTGTACACGTGCATTCGGCGATCTCGACTTATGAGTCGGGGTCCCCACACTGCTGCCGTAGCGCTGTGCTTCGCCGACTGAACTTGCTCTTGCTGAACCTTGCCCAAGGTGTCGCAGGAGAGGTTTACCTTCACCTGCACCTGATCCAGGCACTGAGACTGCTCCTCCAATTTCGCATCCAGCGCCTCCAATCGGTCGCAGATCTCCACCATCTTGGCCAATTTGCTCTGCTCTGCGCGTATCTCCGCGAATTCCTTCAACATGCGCACCTGGAATAACTCCATTTCGCGCGTGATGTGCTTCGTCTGGGCGCTGGGTTTGAACACCGTCGTGTCCTTCCTCTCTAAAGCAACCCACCTCAGGTCAGGGATTACACCGATCGAACCCTAGGGTGACCGGAGACCGTCGCCTCAGAATTTGCCGAGTATGCTCTCGAGATTAGCAAAAACGAGCCACGGATCGGTTGCTCTGATACCAGATTGTCACGCCCTTGCCTTTGGCCGAAGGAGGCTGCCGGATTTGGGGCTCGTCGCCGGCGAGGTTGGGCGGAGGAAGAAGATAAGCAGGTGGGAGAGATGCAGACGCAACCAGAGATAGAGAGATAGAGAGAGAAGCTAGAATTCAAATTATCATTTCAACGATACCCCGAACGGCCCTCCTCTTCAGCTTATATGTTGTCCTCATTACACGCAGCCCAAGGCTCGCTAAACACACGCAAGCCCACACTGGAACCGCCTATCTATTCAAACTTCCCGCCACACCTTTACGCCTTCTTCTTCTGAATACGTCTTCCCCCTTGCTTGACACCTAATGACAGTAGCTCAATATTGACAGGTGTGCCTGTAGGGTTGAAGCTTGAGATTGGCCATGTCACCCACTTGGAATTGCCCGTCAGTTCTCTTCTTATCAGCAAAGTACTTCATTCTGTCTTGAGCTTTCAGCAATTTTTTCTTGATCACTTCCATTGCTAGCTCTCTGTTTTGTAATAAGTTCTCACTGTCCTCACAAATGGAGTCAGGTAGTGTAGACTCAGCTACCATGAGAGGTGGAAAACCATATAGAGCTTGAAATGGGGTCATTTTCAGGTAGGTATGAAAACTGGTGCTAAAATGGGGTCATTTTCAGATAGCCAGATTGCAGCAACACTACACACATACAAAATATTTGTTGTGCTTTTTCCCCTCTCAAGCACGTGGCGCAGCATTCCAGTACTCCTCGAAGCAATAGGCAGTCTTACCGGCTACATCCGTAACTAGTACTAGTAGTAAACCATGACTGCTCCCCCGTCAAAAAAAAA
>NW_025265529.1:0-1531 GCF_018294505.1 Triticum aestivum
GAAACCATAAATTGTAGACCACCATGAGTATTTCGATAGTTGACTAGAATGGACACGGACCTATCAGCTAAGAAGATCCAGTCTCGGACGAACCACAACTTTGACGAACCGACCCAAGATTCTGAGGAAAACTCTATGCTTCTGACAGAAGAGCTTTGGTGAAGGAGCTATTGTAGGATATGTGAAGAGACATACATTGTCAACACTCCAGAGGAAATATCTGAGTTTATTGGAACCATGACCTTGTTTTTAAGTGTGGTAGCACCCCTGACCTTTCTGACCAAGACATTTGCTAGAAGACCCCAACCCCTAACCTTTTCCTTGCTAGCCTCTTCGAATCTCGAGGACGAGATTCATTTTAAGTGTGGTAGGTTTGTAACATCCCAAATTTTGGAATGTTAATATAATTAATTGAATTGTTTGTTTGTTTGCTTGAGTGAATTAAACTTGAGTGAAATTTGAACCTTTTCAAAAACTTTTGAATGAGAGGGAATGAAATGACTTTCCCCTTCTCCGGTAAATTCAAATTCATCCTATTAAAAATCAATGAGAGAAGATGACATGACTTCTTCAACTATAAAGAATTTGAACGGAGTTTTGCAATTTAATTCTTTCAAATATTTGCACTTGCTTCTCTATTTTTCTTCCCCGAGAAATACCCCAAAAAATAAATTCTTGCAAGCAAGAAAGAGCGGAGGAAAATGACCCTCCAAAATCAGGGGCATTTTTGAAAATATTTGAGCCAAGAAAAAAACCAAAGTTTTTATTTAAAAATTATTTGCAAAAAGGAATAAAGCCTTTAGGGATTTTCTGAAAAACATTTTTTTAGTTTTTATTTTGGCCGTGGAATAATGCTCATCATCTACATTTTATTTTTCTGATAATTTTAGTATATAAAAACTCTTTATTCCGAATTGATTTGATTTCCCTTTTTATTGTTTTAGTTTCCTAATTTTAAAAATAGGAATGGAATCGTTTTTATTAGGAAAAACCTGGCCCATTAAGCACTTTCCTATTCTAGCCCAACAAGAGATCATCTCCTTCCTCTGTTTTCCTCTCACGTTCCAGAAGCTTTCCATATCCATGGAGACAGGAAACTCCACCTTCCCGATCTCCCTCGTCTTTCCATCCCAGCGCCTCCCGAGACCGCCTATAAAACCCCCTCCCTCTCCTCGTTCCATTTTTCCCATCAGCACGCCCCCTCCCTGCCCGTAGCCTCCTCGCCACCGTCCTCCTTTTCCTGCCTAGAAACGCTCACCAGGAGCTCTCCTGGAACCTCCCCATCGCCCAGCGCCACCTCCCCAAGCGCCGACCCCCTCCTCCGCCACCCCCACCCTTGCCGGCGACCTCGCCCCCTCGCCGGAGCAGCCCTCCACATCGCCGTCACCTTCCTGCCATCTCTACCTCACGTACAGGTAACTCCGTTTTCGTTTTCAGATTTATTTCCGTAACAGATTTAGTTCCGTTCTTGTTTAGCTTATAACTTTTGATCTAGAAGTCCAATGATGCTGATTCTTTTTGCGTTAGATCA
>NW_025265530.1:0-1531 GCF_018294505.1 Triticum aestivum
TAAAAAGCTCGGTAGCTTACCTATTGCATGTGCAGTAATTTATGTAGCCCAGTCCTGGTAACTTTTGACCCAAAAAATTCGACGAAACATATATAGGATGTAGTTTTGAAGGTCTCATCGTGTCAGATTTAATGTTGAAAATAAATTTGAATTAGATTGATGGTTTAAGGTATAAGGTATTTTGAATTTAAAAGATGACACTGGTAGAAAAAGGACCTAATGTGAGACACATTAGTCCCGGTTTGATTTTGGCCCGGTACTAATGGTATCATTAGTGCCGGTTCGAACGGCTATGCATTAATGCCGGTTCGTGTTGAACCTTTAGTACCGGGTCGTGCCACGAACCGGTACTAAAGGGGTGGTGGCAGGTTGGCGTCAGACCGGGGCCCCACGATCACCTTTAGTTCCGGTTTGTGGCACAAACCGGTACTAAAGGACCTTTAGTATCGGTTCGTGCCATGAACCGGGACTAAAGGGGTTTGACCTATAGTCCCGGTTGGAGACACAAACCGGGACTATAGGACAATTTTCAAACTCTACCCCCCTGTATCGCCATTTCAGTTTTGAAAAAATCAAAAGAAAATGATAAAAACTTCAAAAAATAAAATCCTTTGAGAGGTAGTCATATTACTACATCTACTAGTTAGGAAAATTTGAAAACTTCAATTTGGACATGTTTTGCAAAAAGTATAGGGAAAATGTAAAACGGCTATAACTTTTGCATACGATGTCAGAAAAAACGTATAATATATCAAAAATTCAGCACAAAAATCCGCATACGATTTTGATAGCCTATGGCCTGTTTGCAATTTTTTAGAATCCTCAAATTCCAAAAGGAAAAAAAGATATGCTCAAATTTCAGTTTTTTTGGTTAAATCTGGTCAAACTATGGTCAAACTACTTATTCAAGAAGTATTAATTTTACTACATAATTATTCAAGAATATTAGTGTTACTAAATAATTATTTCAATTTTTTGAATTTTGGTCAAATCTGGTCAAACTATGGTCAAACTGTGGTCAAACTTATTCAAAAAATATTAGTGTTACTAAATAATTACTGTTTTTTAGAATAATAGTTTCAAACTCAATCGGTGAAACGTGTGACCTAATGCTCAAGCTAAACTGCGGAGGGTTAATAGGATTGTCAGCTTACATTTGTCAGGAAAACAACAAGTGCAGACTTGGAAAGTAGAGGGAATAGAACTCTGAAGTTAAGCGTGCTCAGGCTGGGGGAGTGAGAGGATGGGTGACCGGCCGGGAAGTTAGACGATTTGAAATGAGTGATCCACACTTGAGTAGTTAAGAGGGGTGATTAGAGACTAAATCATCAAATAATTCAGAAAATTGAAAATAAAAAAAATTCAAATTTTTTTTCCAAAATTTTCAGAATTTTTTTTCAAAAAAAAACCTTTAGTACCGGTTGGTAACACCAACCGGTACTAAAGGTCCCCCATAGCACAGCGCGAGCTCACGCCACGTGGTGGGCCTTTAGCGGCGGTTCGTGCCGAACCGGTACTAAAGGGGGGGGGG
>NW_025265531.1:0-1531 GCF_018294505.1 Triticum aestivum
ATGGTTAAGTTTCCTAACCATAGACATGAGTTGTCATTTGATTAACAGGATCACATCATTAGGAGAATGATGTGATTGACATGACCCATTCCGTTAGCTTAGCACTTGATCATTTAGTATGTTGCTATTGCTTTCTTCATGACTTATACATGTTCCTATAACTATGAGATTATGCAACTCCGGTTTATCGGAGGAACACTTTGTGTGCTACCAAACATCACAACGTAACTGGGTGATTATAAAGGAGCTCTACAGGTGTCTCCGAAGGTACATGTTGGGTTGGCGTATTTCGAGATTAGGATTTGTCACTCCGATTATCGGAGAGGTATCTCTGGGCCCACTCGGTAATGCACATCACTATAAGCCTTGCAAGCATTGTAACTAATGAGTTAGTTGCGGGATGATGCATTACATAACGAGTAAAGAGACTTGCCGATAACGAGATTGAACTAGGTATTGGGATACCGACGATCGAATCTCGGGCAAGTAACATACCGATGACAAAGGGAACAACGTATGTTGTTATGCGGTTTGACCGATAAAGATCTTCATAGAATATGTAGGAGCCAATATGAGCATCAAGGTTCCGCCATTGGTTATTGACAGGAAACGTGTTTCGGTCATGTCTACATAGTTCTCGAACCCGTAGGGTCCGCACGCTTAAGGTTTCGATGACAGTTATATTATGAGTTTATGAGTTTTGATGTACCAAAGGAGTTCGGAGTCCCGAATGAGATCGGGGACATGACGAGGAGTCTCAAAATGGTCAAGACGTAAAGATCAATATATTGGACGACTATATTCGGACTTTGGAAAGGTTCCGAGTGATTCGGTTATTTTTCGGAGTACCGGAGAGTTACGGGAATTCGCCGGGGAGTATATGGGCCTTATTGAGCCATACGGGAATAGAGGAGAGAGGCCAAAAGGAAGGAGGCCTGCGCCCGCCCCCCCCCCTGGTCCGAATTGGACAAGGGGTGCAGCCCCCTTTTCCTTCCTCCTCTCCCCCTCTTTCCTTCTCTCCTACTCCAACAAGGAAGGGGGGGGAGTCCTACTCCTGGTGGGAGGAGGACTCCTCCTGGCACGCCCCTCCTGGCCGGCCGACCCCCTCCCCCTTGCTCCTTTATATACGAGGGCAAGGGGGCACTTCTAGGCACAACAACAATTGATCCCTTGGATCTCTTAGCCGTGTGCGGTGCCCCCCTCCACCATAGTCCACCTCGATAATATCGTAGCGGTGCTTAGGCGAAGCCCTGCGACGGTAGAACATCAAGATCGTCACTATGCCATCATGCTGACGGAACTCTCCCTCAACACTCAGCTGGATCGGAGTTCGAGGGATGTCATCGAGCTGAACATGTGCTAGAACTCGGAGGTGCCGTAGTTTCGGTGCTTGATCGGTCGGGCCGTGAAGACGTACGACTACATCAACCGAGTTGTTCTAACGCTTCCGCTTACTGTCTACGAGGGTACATGGACTACACTCTCCCCTCTCGTTACTATGCATCACCATGATCTTGCGTGTGCGTAGGAA
>NW_025265532.1:0-1531 GCF_018294505.1 Triticum aestivum
CAAAGCGAATGTTCCAACTCCGAGATGCTTGCACCAGCCCATAAATCGAGCGTTGGAGCTTGCACACTTTGTCAGCATTCTTAGGATCGACAAAACCTTCTGGCTGCATCATATACAATTCTTCCTTAAGGAAACCATTAAGGAATGCCGTTTTGACGTCCATTTGCCATATTTCGTAATCATAGAATGCGGCAATTGCTAACATGATTCGGACGGACTTCAGCTTCGCTACCGGTGAGAAAGTCTCATCGTAGTCAACCCCTTGAACTTGTCGATAACCCTTAGCGACAAGCCGAGCTTTATAGATGGTCACATTACCATCTGCGTCTGTCTTCTTCTTAAAGATCCATTTATTTTCTATGGCTCGCCGTTCAACGGGCAAGTCAGTCAAAGTCCATACTTCGTTTTCATACATGGATCCTATCTCGGATTTCATGGCTTCTAGCCATTTGTCGGAATCCGGTCCCGCCATCGCTTCTTCATAGTTCGAAGGTTCACCGTTGTCTAACAACATGATTTCCAAGACAGGGTTGCCGTACCACTCTGGTGCGGAACGTGTCCTTGTGGACCTTCGAATTTCAGTAGGAGCTTGATCAGAAGTATCTTGATCATTAACTTCCTCTCTAGTCGGTGCTGGCACCTCAGGAACATTTTCTTGAGTTGCGCCATTTTCCGGTTCAAGAGGCAATACTTCATCAAGCTCTACTTTCCTCCCACTTACTTCTTTCGAGAGAAACTCTTTCTCCAGAAAGGACCCATTCTTGGCAACAAAGATCTTGCCTTCGGATCTAAGGTAGAAGGTGTACCCAATAGTTTCTTTTGGGTACCCTATGAAGACGCATTTTTCCGATTTGGGTTCGAGCTTTTCAGGTTGAAGTTTCTTGACATAAGCATCGCATCCCCAAACTTTTAGAAACGACAGCTTAGGTTTCTTTCCAAACCATAATTCATACGGTGTCGTCTTAACGGATTTCGACGGAGCCCTATTTAAAGTGAATGCGGCAGTCTCTAAAGCATAGCCCCAAAAAGAAAGCGGTAAATCGGTAAGAGACATCATAGATCGCACCATATCTAATAGAGTGCGATTACGACGTTCGGACACACCATTACGCTGAGGTGTTCCAGGCGGCGTGAGTTGTGAAACTATTCCACATTTTCTTAAGTGTGCCCCAAACTCGTGACTCAAGTATTCTCCTCCACGATCTGATCGCAGAAACTTGATTTTCCTGTCACGTTGATTTTCAACCTCACTCTGAAATTCCTTGAACTTTTCAAAGGTTTCAGACTTGTGTTTCATTAAGTAGATATACCCATACCTACTTAAATCATCAGTGAGGGTGAGAACATAACGATAGCCACCGCGAGCCTCAACACTCATTGGACCGCACACATCGGTATGTATGATTTCCAATAAGTCGGTTGCTCGCTCCATTGTTCCTGAGAACGGAGTCTTGGTCATTTTACCCATAAGGCATGGTTCGCACGTGTCAAATGATTCATAATCAAGAGACTCTAAAAGTCCATCAGCATG
>NW_025265533.1:0-1531 GCF_018294505.1 Triticum aestivum
GAAAGCTTTATTGATCAAGGTGGGGTTCTGTGACGTCTTGGTCTGGTCATTGGACACAAACGAAGTACGCGAAGTTGCAGCTATGGCGAACTATTGATCTAAACAAAACCCAAAGTCTAAACGACGCCCTAAGGGCTGTATATATGGAGGAAGAGGGGGGAATTTCGTGGCCCTTGAGGGTGGGGTCCGAAACCAACCCTAACTCTTGTTTCCCCACACATACAGACTCTAAAAATAGCCTATACTTAAGTATTTCGAAATTACATGGGTCTGGCCCATTAATAAGGTGACGCGGCACCTAGAATAGCCTATGGACGAATATTATGAAGTGGCATCTTGTATATTTCGTCCAAGGCTTCATGCACTCCTTATGGCGGCTTTAAAGTCCTGAAATCATCACTTGTAACTCCGTTCTTGATCCCCTTGCGCATGCCATCAACTCCATGTGTGTTCTTGCTCCAATGTTCATCCTTCTCCAAGCTAGGCCCTTCATTTGTAAGCAAAACAAATGTATCCAATTTAGGCAGCATCATAATCTCATGAACATTAGAATCATTACCAAGAAGCGAAAGTACCTGGTAATTTAATTGGCGTGCGCGAGCTCTAGTAAT
This sequence comes from Triticum aestivum, assembly GCF_018294505.1. NCBI lineage: Eukaryota > Viridiplantae > Streptophyta > Magnoliopsida > Poales > Poaceae > Triticum > Triticum aestivum. The sequence goes on from NW_025265533.1 coordinate 612, forward strand.
TGGTCCAGTATATGTAACAGTAGGGGCTGTGGGTGTAACAATGGTATTGATGTCCTCATCACCAAGGATCCCGAATCTGATGATGACCAGACAGGGAAGGGGAAGAAGAACAGCAACTCCAAAGGAAAGCAGCATCACTGGGCAGGCAATGGTGGAGGAGGCAAGCGTAAAGTGGATGGTAACATGGACTTTGTGGCTAATACCAACGCACAGGACAATGGCTAGCGATGCAAGGGTAGGCCGAAAAATCGTAATAGAGCGCCCAACCCTAACCCAAACCTCCTAAACTTGCTAAGCCAGCCCTGTCCAAGACATGGGACGAAGGAGGCGCCGGAAAACCACCTTTGGAAAGATTGCTTTATTATGCAGGAGTTCAAGAATTCTAATAATTTCCGGTATGATCACGAATCTGGCGGTGGCTCGGGATCCGGGCCGGGTTATGATAGAGGCGAGGGTGTCCCGTATTTCGATGAGATGATGGATATCGCTTTGGTGGAAGTCGACTTTGACGATCCGACTACGAACGTGCGAGGACGTCGCGCCTTAGCAATCGCTAAACCAACTCCGAGAGGTTATTGACCACGCCGGAGCACGATCAACCTGACCACGAGGGTCTGTTTCCTGCGAGCAAACGAAGAACAAGCAAGAAACTAAGATTGCAATCTGGATATTGCGAATATAAGATGAAAGCTTTATTGATCAAGGTGGGGTTCTGTGACGCCTTTGTCTGGTCGTTGAACACAAACGAAGTACGCGAAGTTGCAGCTATGGCGAACTTTTAATCTAAACAAAACCCAAAGTCTAAACGATGCCCTAAGGGCTGTATATATGGAGGAAGAGGGGGGAATTTCGTGGCCCTTGGTGGAGGGGTCCGAAATCAACCCTATCTCTTGTTTCCCCACACATACGGACTCTAAAAA
>NW_025265534.1:0-1531 GCF_018294505.1 Triticum aestivum
GTTATACTTAAATGTTCTAGTCATATACTTCATGATGCTCCCGTTATGTTTCAATTCTTATCTTTTATGTGAGCATCATTGTCATCATCATGCCTAGCTAGAAAGGCATTAAAGAAAAGCGCTTGTTGGGAGACAACCCAATATTTATCCTTACTGTTTTTGCGTGTACACATGATTATTCTACTGTAGAAATCATGTCTTATAGCTTTTGTTTCGATAAAGTGCCAAGTAAGACCTTTAGGATAGCTTACGGTGATAGTTGTGTTGATCCTGCTGAGAATCAGAAACTTTTGCATCCAGTAAATTAGTTTTGTTAATTCACAGAAATGTGCTTCTGATCTGATTATTTTTGCTCTGGATTGGTACACAAATTTATTAGGACTTCCTAATTTGGTAGGAATTTTGGAGTTACAGAAGTATGCGTTTGATACATATTACTACATACTGTTCTGTTTTTGACAGATTCTGTTTTCTATGTGTTGTTTGCTTATTTTGATGAATTTATGAGTAGTATCGGAGGGTATGAACCATAGATAAGTTTGAATACAGTAGATATTACACCAATATGAATTTAGAATGAGTTAATTACAGTACCTAAGTGGTTGTTTTATTTTCTTATACTAACGGAGCTTACGAGTTTTCTGTTGAGTTTTGTGTTGTGAAGTTTTCAAGTTTTGGGTAAAGATCCAATGGACTATGGAATAAGGAGTGGCAAGAGCCTAAGCTTGGGGATTCCCAAGGCACCCGAAGGTAATATTCAATGACAACCAAGAGCCTAAGCTTGGGGATGCCCCGGAAGGCATCCCCTCTTTCGTCTTCGTTCATCGGTAACTTTACTTGGAGCTATATTTTTATTCACCACATGATATGTGTTTTGCTTGGAGCGTCATTTTCTTTTGTTTTGTTTTCCTTGATGTTTTGATACAATACCAATATCTGAAATTCTTTATTGAGAGTGAGTCTTCACATAGTTACATAATTATTTAGCTACTCATTGATCTTCACTTATATCTTTCAGAGTAGTTTGTCATTTGCTCTAGTGCTTCACTTATATCTTTTAGAGCACGGCGGTGGTTATATTTTGTAGAAATTGTAGATCTCTCATGCTTTACTTATATTATTTTGAGAGTCTCTTAGAACAGCATGGTATTTGCTATGGTTATAAAATTGGTCCTAGAATGGTGGGCATCCAAGTTGGGTATAATAAAAACTATCATAGGAAGTGAATTGGATGCTATGATCAATTTGATACTTGATAATTTTTTTGAGATATGGAGGTAGCGATATTAAAGTCATGCTAGTTGGGTGATTATGAATTTAAAGAATGCTTGTGTTGAAGTTAGCAAGTCCCGTAGCATGCACATATGGTAAAAGTTGTGTAAAAATTTATTGCATAGGGTGCTCTTTTGATTGCCTTCCCTTGAGTGGAGGTCGGGGGTGCGCGATGGTTAACTCTTACCAACCTCCCCCCTAGGAGCATGCGTAGTAGTATTTTGCTTTGAGGGATAATAAAACTTTTGCAATAAGTATA
>NW_025265535.1:0-1531 GCF_018294505.1 Triticum aestivum
GTTAAAATCGAAGTTACGGTTTAAAAGATACAGATAATTAAAAAAATCATTTGGTTTGACTCAAATATATTCCAAAATAATATTTAAAAATACTTAACAGGTAAAACAATCTCATATTCATATTCTACATATTTTTTGAATCAAATTTCATATATAACATGTTCAAATCGGAGTTACGGTTTAAAAGATATGGATGATTTTAAAAAGCATTTGTTTGACTTAAATATGATCCGTGGATGAATTACCTAAAACATCAGGGGTTTTTTGAAAAATGTAAAATAACGGTTCGAGTATGACTTAAATCTGGACGGCGGGTTGATTTCAGAAAAAGACAGGGACTTTTATATAAAATACAAAAATAACGATTCGTTTTAACTTAAAACAGGACTGCGAGTTGAATTGTCTGAAATAGAGGGACTTTTCTGAAAAATGACATGATGGACAAAAGAAACCCAATTTGCTTTATTATTAGGTATAAAGATAAAGATATCTATACTCTATGCCTACTATTAAAGCAATGTGATATTCTTGGTTTCGTTCCGCTTAGGTGATTTTATATTTATAAGATATATAAGTGAGGTGGTACTATTTGTAGGAAAATCCATGCAGTCCATTAAAATTTGTTTCATACGTCGCTTGAAGCCCGAGCCTCAGCCCGTTTCGTATATTACCTGGGCCAAAAGCTCAGCCCGTTTAGTACGTCACCTGGGCCAAAAGTCTCAACATGGCTGGGCTTCCGAGGGAGTGAAAAAAAGTTGTACAAAAGAAAAGAAAAAGAAAGCAAGGCACACAATATTTAATCATTTCGAAGCCCAATAGTATGAAATAAACTGTTTTTTCAAACTACTAATCCGATTTTAATGGGGAAAAGCAAGCGCCCTACTTGAGCAATTTTTCATAATGTGTTTAAGACCATGGCTTGCGCGCCCCATCGTCGCCGGATGGCATTGCTTGAATGTTGTCGTGCCGTGTTGATGAATGTTTCGATGTACACACTAATTTGTCTCTCGTTACAAGGCACGGCACGGGCATATGTGCTAGTATTACTCAAACTGAATCAAGAATCACAATCAGCACGGCACGTCTTCAGGACCGTATCATGATCGGATTGACGGAAATTTTCAGAAAATGAAAGCAAACGGGAGCGGCAAACTGAACTGGGGACATTTTCGGATTCAGATAAGGAAATCTGACGCGCCAGCGTCTTTAAATATCAGCAAAGACCACCTGCGCGTCCCACAACACCTTCCCGATCCCGCAGACAAACCTCTCCCGCCCGCCCTCGATCGACAGCACCCTTTCCTAGCTAGAACCCTAGCAGTAGATCGGGCAGCCGCCGACCGGGATGGAGGGGCTCGACGTCGACGACGTCTTCCACCACTACCGGCTGAGCCCTACGGAAGTGGACGCCGTCACCTACTACCTACCACGCCTCCTCTCCGGCGAGACGCTGCACGGCGTCGACAAGCTCATCCACCGCGCCAACATCTCCGGCTGCGAGCCCAAGGATCTGGCCGCCCGGTACGCGCCC
>NW_025265536.1:0-1531 GCF_018294505.1 Triticum aestivum
GGGGGGGGGACGTAACGATGGAGATCATGACGATGCTTTCGAGATGGAGATCAAAAGCACAAGATGATGATGGCCATATTATGTAACATATTTTGATTGCATATGATGTTTATCTTTTTTGCATCTTATTTTGCTTAGAACGATGGTAGCATTATAAGATGATCCCTTCACTAAATTTCAAGGTAAAAGTGTTCTCCCTGAGTATGCACCATTGCCACAGTTCGTCGTTTCTTGACACCACATGATGATCGAGTGTGATAGACTCTACGTTCACATACAACGGGTGTAAGACAGTTTTACACATGCAGAATACTTGGGTTAAACTTGATGAGCCTAGCATGTACAGACATGGCCTCGGAACACTGGAGACCGAAAGGTCGAACGTGAATCATATAGTAGATATGATCAACATACAGATGTTCACCATTGATGACTACCCCATCTCATGTGATGATTGTACATGGGTTAGTTGATTTGGATCATGTATCACTTAGATGACTTGAGGGATGTCTATTTAAGTGGGAATTCTTAAGTAATTTGATTAATTGAACTTAATTTATCATGAACTTAGTCTTGATAGTATTTGCAAATTATGTTGTAGATCAATAGCTCACGATATAGCTCCCCTATTTTGATATGTTTCTAGAGAAAACTAAGTTGAAAGATGATGGTAGCAATAATGCGGACTGGGTCCGTGATCTGAGGATTATCCTCATTGCTGCACAGAAGAATTATGTCCTTGATGCACCTCTAGGTGACAGACCTATTGTAGGAGCGGATGCATATATTATGAATGTTTGGCAAGATCGACATGATGACTACTTAATAGTTTAGTGCACCATGCTTTACGGCTTAGAACCGGGACTTCAAAATGTTTTGAACGCCATGGAACATACACTACTGGAATTTGCAGATTTGCCGTCTGCCCACTCTTTGCCGTCCGTTAGCGGAAGACAAAGGTAGGCTTTGCCATCAGCCACCAAAAAGTGGACGGCAAAGAGGTAGAAGACGGGAAATGTAGGCTTTACCATGAACCAACTCTTTGTCGTCTGCTCGCAGACAACAAAGAGGGGGTTTGGCCCATTGGCTGTCAAAGCCTAACAGACCCCTCTTTGCCGTCCGCTAGCAGATGGCAAAGGAGAGGGGGATGACAAAGCTTCAAAATTGACTTAACGGGGCCGCGCCGCATGGTGGCCGCATTCGCCCTGGTGGATGTATTTGAGATTGCTATGCCCTTCTCTGGCTCGACGCAGCGCTGGAAGACTCCAGTGACGCTGCGCCTAACGAGCTCTCGATTCATTATTGTGTATGCTCCGGCTCAGTGTTGGACTTGTCTTGCCGAGATCTCGTCAGTCGGCAGCTCTCTGTTACTAGGAAGTTGAGGATGGGCTGGGCCCATGATGGAGCTGTGACTTCTTCTACTGTCAAAACGGCTACTGCGACCCGGGCAGGTGGGCTGGGTGGGGAAGAGTTGGAGTCGGCCAGCGCCTGTTGTGTCGATGTAGTCCTCGGGCCGACTGCATTAGTCCCC
>NW_025265537.1:0-1531 GCF_018294505.1 Triticum aestivum
GTAACGAGACTGAACGAGGTATTGGGATTCCGACGATCGAGTCTCGGGCATGTAACGTACCGATTGACAAAGGGAATAGTATACAGGGTTGCTTGAATCCTCGACATCGTGGTTCATCCGATGACATCATTGAGGAGCATGTGGGAGCCAACATGGGTATCCAGATCCCGTTGTTGGTTATTGACCTGAGAGCCGTCTCGGTCATGTCTGCGTGTCTCCCGAACCCGTAGGGTCTACACACTTAAGGTTCGGTGATGCTAGGGTTATTAGGAAGACTTGTATGTGATTACCGAATGTTGTTCGGAGTCCCGGATGAGATCCCAGACATCACGAGGAGTTCCGGAAGGGTCCGGAGGTAAAGATTTATATATGGGAAGCTGTCATATGGACACCGGAAGGTTTCGGGGGCATATCGGTATTGTACCGGGGCCACCGGAAGGGTTCCGGGGGTCCACCGGGAGGGGCCATTCCTCCCGGGGGGCCACATGGGCTGCGTGGGGCAGGAGCCAGCCCCTGGAGGGCTGGGCGCGCCCCCCCTTGGGCCCATGCGCCTAGGGTTTGGGGGGAACCCTAGAGGGGGCGCCCCCCTTGCTTGGGGGGCAAGTCCCCCCTCCCTGGCTGCCGCCCCCCCTCTAGATCCCATCTAGAGGGGCCGGCCCCCCTTGCCCATTCCCCTATAAATAGAGGGGTGAGGGGAGGGCTGATTACACAAGCCAAGGCGCAGCCCCTCCCCTCCCCAACACCTCTCCTCCTCCGTACGTGCTTGGCGAAGCCCTGTCGGAGTACTGTTGCACCAACAACACCACGCCATCGTGCTGCCGTTGGAGCTGTCTTCCTCAACCTCTCCTTCCTCCTTGCTGGATCAAGACGGAGGAGACGTCGTCCGTACCGTACGTGTGTTGAACGCGGAGGTGCTGTCCGTTCAGCACTTGGTCATCGGTGATCTGAATCACGGCGAGTACGACTCCATCATCACCATCCCCTTGAACGCTTCCGCACTCGATCTACAAGTGGTATGTAGATGCAAACTCACTCCCTTCACTCGTTGCTTAGATGAACTCATAGATGGATCTTGGTGAAACCGTAGGAAAAATTTTAATTTTCTGCAACGTTCCCCAACAGTGGCATCATGAGCTAGGTCTATGCGTAGTTCTCTATTGCACGAGTAGAACACAATTTTGTTGTGGGCGTAGATTTTGTCAACTTGCTTGCCGCTACTAGTCTTATCTTGCTTCAGCGGTATTGTGGGATGAAGCGGCCCGGACCAACCTTACACGTACGCTTACGTGAGACCGGTTCCACCGACTAACATGCACTAGTTGCATAAGGTGGCTGGCGGGTGTCTGTCTCTCCCACTTTAGTTGAAGCAGATTCGATGAAAAGGGTCCTTATGAAGGGTAAATAGAAGTTGACAAGATCACGTTGTGGTTATTCGTAGGTAAGAAAACGTTCTTGCTAGAACCCAATTGCAGCCACGTAAAAGATGCAACAACAATTAGAGGACGTCTAACTTGTTTTTGCAGCAATTGTC
>NW_025265538.1:0-1531 GCF_018294505.1 Triticum aestivum
GGTTAATTTTCTATGATTTATTGAAGTTTTAGCTATTTTCTGAAATTAATAAATCATTTTAGGATTTATTTAAATTCCAGAACAAATACTGCGTCAGCATGACGTAATAGTGACGTCAGCAGGGTCAAAGGCGTCGACCAGGTCAAACCTGACCAGTGGGGTCCACTGGTCAGTGACCCAGTCAACTAACCGGGTTAGTTAGCCGGGCGGGGCCCGCATGTCAGTGGCTCACCTAATTAACTAAATTAATTAACACTAATTAACCTAATACTAATTAGGCAGGCGCCTGGGCCCACACGTCAGGGGTCAAACCCCCGGGTCAAACCCGCCGGAGTTGACCCGTGGCTTGTCGCCGGCGACGCCAGCAACGGCGGAGGGCGTCGGAAACGCTCCTTCGGCGACCAAAACGGCGACTGAGGGGCTCTACGCGTAGCTGGGAGTCGCCCGCATCCATTTGTGCAAGCGGCAGGGGCTGAGGTGGCTCGAGCTCACCGGAACGGGGTCCGCGGCGGCGACCGGAGTTCGGGCCAGCGCGGGCACGGGGCTACGCTTAGCGAGCGAGCGAGCTGAGAGGCTGGGCGGGCTCCTGGGAGATCCACGAGCTCGGGGTCGTGCTCGGACGCGAGTTTGGTGACCTGCAACGACGGCGGCGACATCGCCGGCGGAGCCGAGCTCGCGGCTCCGGTGGAATCGAAGCTATAGGGCGAAATCGAAGGGGGAAAGAGGGAGGGGAGGCGTAGGAGCTCACAGCGGTGCCGTAGAGGAGGTCAGCGAGCTCGGGGAGGGGCTGGTGACGACGGGAGGTCGCCGGCGATCTCGGTGGCCCGAGGAGGAAGAAGACGTCGGGGACGGCGCTCCGGGGCTTCCGGCGTCACATGGGTTGGTGGAGACGAAGAAGAGGGTGTGGCGGTTCTTCTAGAGGCATCGGCGAGGCGAGGGGTGGTCGGTGGCCGCGGCGAACAGCGTCGGTGGCGACGGCTGCGCTCGGCACGAGAGGGAGAGGGAAACAGAGGAGGGGAAGAGCTCGGGAGAGAGTGAGGAAGTTCGTGGGGGCCGCGTGGCGTCTCCAGGGAGTAGTGGAGGCAAGCAGGGAGGCAGGAGGTGGCCGAAGCAGGGAGGAGGTGGCCGGGGCGCGTGGCCGCGCGCGCCGGGCGCGTGCCCGTCCTCCTGGCAGAGGAGGAAGGCGACAGGGGAGGCGCTGGTGGGCTGGGCCGGCCAGGGGGGGAGCTGGGCCGGCTGGTGGCTGCACGGGTGAGGCCAGGTATGTCCTTCTCCCTCTTTTTATTTTTGTTCTGTTTCATTCTGTTTTTGTTTTATTTAAATTATTTTGCCACTGTTTTGAATTTTAAAATAATTCAAACAATGCCAAAAACTCCTCTGAATATTTTATAATGCTAGATGGACTTTTCCAAAAGCTTATAAAATATTTCAGGGGGTATTTAAATTATATTCTAATTATATGAATATAATTCAAATTCAAATAGCTAAAGATTTAAATTCAAAGTCCCAAGAATAAATCCTTAAAAATGTT
>NW_025265539.1:0-1531 GCF_018294505.1 Triticum aestivum
CCATGCCGGACACACTCGTCTCGACGAGGAACTAGGGACAAGCTCGGGTCTACCCAAGACAGAGACTTTCCCGTTTTCCTTCCGGTAGGCACGAAAGTCATACGAGGATGATGACTATCACAAGCATGTCCATTTCCAACAGCAAGGAAATTTCCAATAAGCATTCATGCAAACGATCACATCCCCACATAAAATAGCGAGTTCCACGTATTGAGGTGGTGTCATAATCGTGTCAAATAATGCATGCAAAATATTATGCCAGGGTTCAGAATGCTTGCCTTCAATATGTGGAAAGGCAGGGTGCACTCCAAAACTTTTGAAAGTTTGCTTCTCTCTCTCCAAAGTCCTATTTTAAATAAAATTTGAATCAACACACAAATTCAAAACAATAGAAAAAGTTGTTTGAAATTTTTTCAAATAAATCTTAAAATAAACTAGATTAAATTTGAGGAAGGTAGGAAAAAGAATCAACTCATTTGGAGTTATAATTAAAAAGTTATAGATAGTCAAAGTTGTGGTCAAAATCTGTTTTTAAAAAAGAATAAAACAGAATAAAAAGAAAACGATTCGAACTTACCACGTCGAAGGCGTATTCTAAAAATATGTTTCCACTTATGCCTGCGTGGATCGGCACTGGGTCACTGACAGTGGACCCGCCTGGCCCACTGGTCAGGTTTGACCAGTCCACGCGCGCGTCGCCTCCTCCGACCGAACAGAGGCGGAGCTCCGGCGATGCTTGCCGGCGAATGGCAGCACCGTTCGGGAAACGGAGGCCATCCGCGGGTTCAGGGGATCGAGACGGTCACTCCGGTGGTCGATACGGTCTCTAGGGTGGACGGAGCTGCCGGCGGCGAGCTTCGCAGCGGATGGTGGTTGTCGGGCAAAGTGATTTTTCTCCCGTAGTGAGTCCCGATCAAAATCGAGCAGGGGGATGGATTCACAAGGGGGAGAGGAAGCTCCTGGTGAAGAGAGTGGAGAGGGGGAGGCTTTGGTGGCGCCGGAATGGCCGGGACAGTGGCGGCGGCTGCGGTTGCCGGAGGTGGGGAAGAAGACCTCCCCGGGTCGATTGGCTACCACGGGAGAACTAGGGGTGTGTTCTGAGGCTGCCTGTGGAATGGAACATGCTCGGGGGCCTCTTTATATAGCGCAACGAGGTCGGTTTGCAGCGGCCATGGATAAGTTCGCCGGCGAACCGCCTCTCTGTAGCGGCAGGGCGTCGTGGCGGCGACGAGAGCTAGAGGACACGCGAGAGGATGAGGCTGAGCTGTTCGAGCGGCAGGTGGCGAGCGGGAGAGGCTTGGGCAGCACCGACCTGGCAGAGACGCGCCGCGGACGCCGGCGTGCCGCCAAGGGCTCTGACGGTGGTACTGCAGGGCACCAGGGCTGCTTGGTGTGATGCGGTGAGAGAGGGAGTGTGTGGCGTGGCTCTGTGGTGTGGGCAAAACCAGGGGCGCGACGTGGCGGCTCGGGCGCGGCACGTGCAAAACGCGTGCTCTGCTCGTGCTCTGGGCGTGCATGGCACTCGTTCGAC
>NW_025265540.1:0-1531 GCF_018294505.1 Triticum aestivum
AGAATCGGCCAAAACTGTGAGTGTTGATGACCGACACATAAACGCACGCCGGGGTTCGTTAATCGTGGAAATCACTCCGGGACCCCAAAACAGTGAGTAATAGTATACAAAAAAGGCAAGAATCGGACAAAAATGTAAGTGTTGATGACCGAAACGTAAATGCACCCCGCGGTTAGTTAATTGTTGAAATCACTTCGATACCCCAAAACAGTGCGTAATACTCCACGAAATGGGCCAGAATCGGCCAAAACTGCGAGTGTTGATGAGCGACACATAAATGCACCCCGGTGTTCGTCAAACATGGAAATCACGCCGAGACACAAAAATAGAGTAATAGTCCAAGAAACGGGCCAGAATTGGCCAAAACTGTGAGTGTTGATGACCGACACGTAAATGCACCCCGTGGTTCGTTAATCGTGGAAATCACTCCGGGGGCCCAAAAAAGTGAGTAATAGTCCATGATACGGGCCAGAATCAGCCAAAACTATGAGTATTGATGATCGACACGTAAGCGCGCCTTGGGGTTCAACAACTATGGAAATCACTTCGGGACTTGAAAACAGTGAGTAATAGTCCACAAAACACGTTAGAATTGGCCAAAATTGTGAGTGTTGTTGACCGACACGTAAACACAACCCGGGGTCATTTCGGGACCCCCATAACTAAGTAATAGTCCAAGAAACGGGCAAGAATCGGCCCAAACTGTGATTGTTGATGACCTACACTTAAGCGCACCTTGGGGTTCAACAACCATGGAAATCTCTTTGGGGCCCCAAAACGGTGAGTAACAGTCCACGAAACGGGTCAGAATCGACAAAAACCGCGAGTGTTGATAACCAACCCGTAAGCGCACCCAGGGGTTCGTTAATCGTGGAAATCACTCCGGGGCCCCAAAAAAGTGAGTAATAGTCCACGAAACGGGCCAGAATTGGCCAAAACTGTGAGTGTTTATGACCGACACGTAAACGCACGCCGGGGTTCGTTAATCGTTGAAATCACTCCGGGACCCCAAAACAGTGAGTAATAGTATACAAAAAAGGCAAGAATCGGACAAAAGTGTAAGTGTTGATGACCGAAACGTAAACGCACCCGCGGTTCATTAATCATTGAAATCACTTCGATACTCCAAAACAGTGCTTAATACTCCACGAAACGGGCCAGAATCGGCCAAAACTGCGAGTGTTGATGAGCGACACATAAATGCACCCCGGTGTTCGTCAAACATGGAAATCACGCCGAGACCCAAAAACAGAGTAATAGTCCAAGAAACGGGCCAGAATTGGCCAAAACTGTGAGTGTTGATGACCGACACGTAAATGCACCCCGTGGTTCGTTAATCGTGGAAATCACTCCGGGGGCCCAAAAAAGTGAGTAATAGTCCATGATACGGGCCAGAATCAGCCAAAACTATGAGTATTGATGATCGACACGTAAGCGCGCCTTGGGGTTCAACAACTATGGAAATCACTTCGGGACCTGAAAACAGTGAGTAATAGTCCACAAAACACGTTAGAATTGGCCAAAATTGTGA
>NW_025265541.1:0-1531 GCF_018294505.1 Triticum aestivum
CATATACAACATGTACACCTTGTCTCTTTTGTTAGCCACATTTCAGATTAAGCAACGCCGAGGACGGCTTTATTTTCAAGAAGGGGAGGATGATGAGGACATGACTACCTTGGATATGACCAAAAATATTGCATATATGCATATTTGTCAGGTGATTTCTAGTGCAAACTATTCAATAATCTATTTATGTTATCCAGAACAAAAATACTTCACACACTTTTGTGTTTTGTCTAATTGCAGGTGTATGGGACATTTGTACAATCCACATATGAAGATAAGGAAGAAAGAGATGTTTATTTGCTGTCCAAAAAGTTCTCTCACGTCACTTTTGGCCCAAGAGAAGATAGAGTCCAAGTCTCTCACGTTCTGGATTCAGATTCGGACTGCACAGACACACCTGACTCAAAACGCACACAAGTTTTTCATACGGACTCCGAATTGGATGATTCTTTTTTTGTTGGAAACTAGATTTCGTGCACTTTCCAACCCAATTGCAATCACCTTCAAATTCGTCCGGAGCGTTGAGTTGTGGACGAAACAATCTGATGCTGCAGCAGAATCCGAGTCAAACTACAAGTCCAAAGGTGTTACATCACCTCCACTTGGGCCCATTGGCCTTGTACGACCTAGATTTAGTTTTAGGCTGCCTTGGGACGTCCTCCCACCTCCTTGGGCGCCACCCCTTGCTCCTATATAAGTAGATCCATCTAGTAGCTTTTCCTTGGGATTTGTTTAGTTAAAAGTTAGCCATTGCAACTTCGTGTACTTCGTTTGTGTCCAACGACCAGACCAAGACCGCTTACGGATCCCCACCTTTATCAATACTTCATATATACTCGCAATATTCAGATTGCTTTTATCATATTCTTGCTTGTTCTTCGATTGCTTGCAGGAATAGACCTTCGTGGTCAGGTTGATTGTGCTCCGGCGTGATCAATAACCTTTCGGAGTTGGTTTAGCGATTGCTAAGGCGCAACGTCGTGCATGTTTGTAGTCGGATCGTCAAAGTCGTCTCCACCAAATCGATAGTTATCATCTCATCGAAAGATCGGGACACCCCGCCTCTATCAAGTGGTATCAAGTGCTATCATATATGGATACGAATTCGGAGCGATGGTGGTAGATGGCAGGGGCGATGATGATGGTGCGGCGGCGGCGTGACAACTTATGACCAGAACTCGAAACTCTAAAAGACTAGACTCTAAGACCAGCAACTAGACCGACGATGCAACCGCAAATTCAACAAAGCAAAACCCTAAAAAGATTATGCAAAGGCTCAGATTGGTTCGGATATGATGAACTAACCCTAATTTTTTTTGTGTGGCTTTTTCGTGGACTGTAGGTATGAAGAACAGACTCGATCTAAACTACGAAAAACTGTAAAATCTCACCGAGCAACCTGGAAATCTGATACCACTTGATAGAGGCAAAGGTGTCCCGTCTTTCGATGAGATGATGGATATCGCTTTGGTGGAAGTCGACTTTGACGATCCGACTACGAACGTGCGAGGACGTCGCGCCTTAGCAATCG
>NW_025265542.1:0-1531 GCF_018294505.1 Triticum aestivum
ATGACCCAGCATCGAACGTGTCGGTCATCAGCGAGTGAATCCAGGCTGTAGCACTGGGCTAGCAGGACTCCGGTAAACCGGGCTGTAGCGGGCTAACAGGACTCCGGTATTCATCGCGTGACATTTCCCGAAGGGACAGACACAGGAACGAAGAAGGACACATGCCGGCCAGCCTAAGTGTTCCGGAGCAGTAGCAAGCTACCATGGCTCAGTGGCAACACTAGGAGACATTTCCCGGTAAGAGAGGCTACTAAAGATAAACAACTAGATGGTCAGATCCCACACATACCAAGCATTTCAATAACATACACACAATATGCTCGATATGTGCAATACAACATGGCATCACAAAATGACTCTACGACTCAAGTAGTTTATTCAATAGGCTCCGAGGAGCGAGATATTACAAACATGGGTCTCATGACCCAACACTCAGAGCATACAAGTCAAAACACAAGCGGAAGCTAAGATGTCTGAGTACAGACATCTATAAATGGAAAAGGCTGAGAAGCCTGACTATCTACCAGATCCTGCCGGGGGCACAAGATCGTAGCTGAGGTATCAAGCTAAACGTCGAAGTCCACGTGGAACTACTAGTGAGACTGAAGTCTCTCTGCAAAAATGTAAAATAGGCAAACGTGAGTACAAATGTACCCAGCAAGACTTACATCAGAACTATCTACATATGCATCATTATCAACAAAGGGGTGGTGGGGTTTAACTGCAGCAAGCCAGCTTTGACTCGGTGGCTATCCTAAACTACGACTGCAAGCGACTCTTTTGAGGTGGCGCACACGAGTCCACATATTCACCATATCAATACACCACTATGGAACCGCTCCCGTCTCCCTACGAGAACGCCATCCATAGCACTCACGCTTATCTTGCGTATTTTAGAGTATCCACTTTCACTTGTCTATGAACTGATATAAGCAACCCAGAAGTCCTTTTCCGCGGACACGGCTATTCGAATAGATCATATTAACCCTACAGGGGTGTACTTCTTCACACACGCTCTCACCACTTACCGCCGTTTACACGACATGTACTCGGCAACCTTCAAGCGGAATCCCAACGTGGGTGTCGGCCACGGCCTGCCTAAACACTCAAGTCTCTAGTCCAGGTTTATCGCCTATTCGGGTTCCATCCATGAGGAGATCCGGCCGGAGTTTCGCTCACAGCCCCAAACGATGTGTACAGGGTTCCGTGACACCAAACGGGCGCCCGGTTTACCCGGCCACGTGCCTACCGCATCACAGCCCACCCCTACGGTCAGCACTGCGCACGGCCTCCAGCATACTACAAACACCAGAAACTACTTGCAACTCCTGGACAGAGGACAAGGGTGAATAAGAAGCCGAGAGGGTCCATTGGTTTCGGGCCCAATGCGTGGTAGTAGCTGAATCATGGATCACAAACACAGAACTCAGTTCCTGAGGACGGCTGCAATGAGACAACCCACCATGTACTCCTACATGGCCTCTCACCGCTACCTTTACCAAATCGTGTTCACACACTTAGCTCACACACA
>NW_025265543.1:0-1531 GCF_018294505.1 Triticum aestivum
TTAGCTAGGCATAAAAGCACAAATAGATCTAGGTATTGTCATCTTTGGTATGCAATCCATAAGTAGCTCTCATAATAGATTCATATGGCAATTTAATTTTTTTCTAGGAAAGTGTTACATGCCCTTCCTTAACGGAAATTTAAATCTAATGTTTCCTTCTTTCATATCAATAATTGCACCAATCATTCTAAGGAAAGGTCTACCGAGAATAATAGGACATGTAGGATTGCAATCTATATCAAGAACAATCAAATCTACGGGCACATAATTCCTATTTGCAACAATAAGAAAATCATTAATCCTTCCAATAGGTTTCTTAATAGTGGAATCCACAAGATGCAAATTTAAAGAACAACCATCAAGTTCACGGAAACCTAACACATCACATAAAGTTTTTGGAATCGTGGAAACGCTAGCACCCAAATCACACAAAGCATGGCACTCATAATCTTTAATGTTAATCTTAATAGTAGGTTCCCACTCATCATAAAGTTTTCTAGGAATAAAAACTTCCAATTCAAGCATTTCTTCAAAATATTGCATCATAGCATCAACGATATGTTTAGTAAAAGCTTTGTTTTGATTATAAGCATGAGGAGAATTCAACATGGATTGCAACAAGGAAATAAAATCTATTAAATAACAATTATCATAATTAAATTCCTTGAAATCCAACAGAGTGGATTCATTTCTACTTAAAGTTTTCACCTCTCCAATCCCACTTTTATCATTTTTTGCATCATGATCTAAAAACTCTGAATCTTTGGTATGCCTTTTAACTAAAGTTGACTCATCTCCAGTCCCATATTTATCAAGATTTATATTGGAAAACAAAGATTCAATAGGATTCACATCAATCACTTTAAGATCTTCATCATTATTTTCATGAAAACTAGAAGAACACGCTTTTATAAACCAATCTCGCTTAGCACGCATCTTAGTGGTTCTTTCTTTGCACTCATCAATGGAGATACTCATAGCCTTTAGAGATTCATTGATATCATGCTTGGGTGGAATAGATCTAATTTTCAAAGAATCAACATCAAGAGAAATTCTATCCACGTTCCTAGCCAAATCATCAATCTTAAGCAATTTTTCTTCAACCAAAGCATTGAAACTCTTTTGCCAAATCATAAATTCTTTAACACTATTCTCAAAATCAGAGGGCATCTTATTATAATTTCCATAAGAATTGGTGTAGGAATTACCATAATTTTTAGAGGAATTACTAGGAAACAGCCTAGGATTAAAATTACCTCTATACGTGTTATTAGCAAAATTGTTCCTACCAACAAATTTCACATCCATAGATCCATTAATATTTTCAATCAAAGTAGACAAAGGCATATCATTAGGATCAATAGAATCACTCTTGCTAGCAAATAATTTCATAAGTTCATCCATCTTTCCACTCAAAACATTAATCTCTTCAATCGCATGCACTTTTTACTAGTGGAAGATCTTTCGGTTTGCCATTGAGAATAATAACCATAATATTATCTAGGAGTTTAGTAGCTTCTCCTAAAGTAAT
>NW_025265544.1:0-1531 GCF_018294505.1 Triticum aestivum
AGTCCTCATAAAAGTCACCTCCATAGCCTGGAAGCTCAACATGTTCATCCGGAAACAGACGATCTCGCGGAGCTTGTGGACCATAGGGGCTAGGATGAGGCCTTGGACCAACAAACGGTGGCCTGCGGGGACCGCGAGGTGGGGTGATGCCTCCTACATCACGCCAAACCATCACGTCTGGCAGAGCAGATCTCACAGGATAGAGATCGCGCATATCCGAATATCCAGCTTGCACCGCCGGTGCGAACCGAGTCAAAGTGGCCCAGTGGTCAGCACGGGTATTGAAGAGCTCTAACCTTAAGGCCCGATTTTCACGGTCCTTATCCTCGAGCATCTCAGCAGTGGTGCGAGTCCGTGAATCCTCCTGAGTGGAGTCAGCATAAATAGCTTGGAGATATCCTTGTGCTCCCGGAAGTGATCCTGGCATATACCGGAAGTCAGAGTCCCGAAATAGACCAGATCTGACTCGCATAATGGTCATCATAGAGTAGGTGGCGTCCTGCACAGCCATCTCAATAGTAACCCCGAGTCCATAGGAGCAGTGAAGAGGCTCGGTAGATCCAGGATAAGATGGAAATATCCTGACAGTGCAGAGATACTGGCTTTGATTGAAGTCTCGGAATTGCTCTTCGACCGTGTACTCAGGATAGCAACGATATCCAGCCTCAGTCATTACCCTGACCAACTTAGCAGTATGGCCGGGTACATCTAGGCATCGAGTCAGGCGAACCACTTGATTGAGGTCGCGAGTGGCCATCTGAAAGCATAATCATAATGCAAAGGCATTAGAATTTCTAGCAAAATTTCGGCAGCATAACAGCTGTAAATGCTCAAAAAGGATTTTGAGACATTTGACAAAGGATTTCGTACACACTCAACATCATCATATCAAAGTTCTGAAACCATTCTGGCAACATGATGTGGTAGTAGAACTGAACTAGGCTTGTATCCATCAAACTTATAAGGTACTACTGATTAGTAACATGTGATCCTGATAGAGAAATAGATCCTAATTCCTTAACCCCCGGTAGAAGAATGGACTGACTTAGATCAGAAAGTCATAAGGTATAAGGAGTAAAAAGAGCCTTACGTTCCATCCCACAAACAATTCCCCTACATATAACTAAAGAATTTCTAGACTCAACATCGACCAGTTTGGCTTGGAGAACCTACAGGCAGTCCGGCTCTGATGCCAACGCTGTCAGGACCCCGACTCGATGTCACATCGATCTAGCTGGTAACACCTCATATCACTTTGTGGCCTCACGCACGGTATCCCCACGGGTGTCGTCTTACCTTTTCCCGGGACCGTTTGCGCCTTTTGGCTCACGTATATGATAGTGTCGCTAGCATCCATATGATAAAGAGCCCGGGCTGACATGACTAGTCGTAAACCCAAAGTGGCACAGACTTACAGGGACAGGCATCCATGACCCAGCTTCGAACGTGTCGGTCATCAGCAAGTGGGTCCGGGCTGTAGCACTGGGCTAGCAGGACTCCGGTAAACCGGGCTGTAGCGGGCTAACAGGAC
>NW_025265545.1:0-1531 GCF_018294505.1 Triticum aestivum
CCCTAATGACTGCATGCACTACAAGAAATCTGTTAATACGTGACGGTACTAGTCCGTCACAAATGAGTGGAAAACGGTCATGGGTGCACATGCATGACAGACTTGAAGTCCGTCATGTATATCGCGTCATAATTTGACGCCGTGCCTTCCTTGACGGTTCTTGACCGTCATGGATCTGCCCCAAGCCCGCCTAGCCCAAACCATTATGACGGAACAAGCCGTCATAGCCTGACGCCACGTCAGATTTTTGATTCACCAATTGGAATGACGTGGCTGCCTACGTGGATACTACTTTTTGTCACAGAAATCGTCACGAATGTAGGCACAATTTAAATATGATCCAGCCAATTTATTTCGTCCCAATTTTGACACAATATATTTTTTAGCCAATTTTGGCCCAAAGAGAAAGTAACAAAGAGAAAGTAATTTCAAGTAGTTCACGCAATATGCGGCCATCTGTATGTATATATTTTTCTCAAAAAAAAAATTGTGTGTACATACAACATAGCAGTTTACAAATCCTTCATCTAATGATAATTTACAACATAGATTCACTAAATATATCACACAACAAGGTTAAGAAGCAGTACAATCTAGTTTACATCAACAAAACATATAAACTTTCGAGGCTGCTGTTCAGGTTCTTCGTCAACTCTCCTGATGGCAACTATCATGTCATGGCGCGGGTTATGAAGGGTAGCACTATGTAGCCCACTACCCAATCACACCTAGCATATTTAAAAGAACATTAGATTTTTGCAGATTCATAGATAGTAAAGACAAGAGTACTACAAAAGTGTAAAAGCTGCATTACAAAATTGTAGTATTACTTATAACAGGAAAAATAATGAAATGAAACAAACCAGTATATTAGTATAGAAGGTGACAAGATCTAGAAATATAATTTATTACGTGGGTTACAAATTACTTCATGGTTATTAAGGTACAAGCTAAATCATAAAACATGAACACCAACTGAACATAATACTAGTACTAAGTCACCTTAGTTTATGCAAGCTAGAATACTTCATGCACCCAATTAATTAAGTAGGACATGGGATCTCATCGGACTTACATGTATGCCATGTAGTAACAATCGCTAAGCTGTTTTGATGGAATTGCAAAAGGTAAGATTTTTTTGGTTTGATGTGATCAAACATCTCACCAGCACATGTGAAAGACACGGCAAGGTTTCGAACTAGCACAATCCAATTAACATCAACATAACATTTAACGATTGAGGAGGTTGTTATTCTGGTTCTCACCGTCGACCCTCCTGATGGTAGCCCACTACCTAATAATACCAGCATATCTATACCAACAAACTATTTGAGGTTGTTATTCAGGTTATTGTCGTCAGCCCTCCTGATGGTAGCCCGCTACCTAATAATACCTAGCATATTACAACAAAATTAGACATTATATAGTAGAAATAAGAGATTAGAACAAACATAAAAATAAATGACATGCTTTCCAAAATTCTTAAAACATACCATGGCTACAAATGAGAATAACATTATATACTATAAAA
>NW_025265546.1:0-1531 GCF_018294505.1 Triticum aestivum
GATGTTTCAGTGAGATAGCTATCATTTTTGTGGGAGTCGACTTTGCCATCCGACTAAGAACGTGCGAAGACGTCACGCCTTAGCAATCGCGAATAGTTTTGACCGAGGGGTTATTGACCATGCTGGAGCACGCTCAACCTGACCACGAGGGTCTATTTTCTGCAAGCAAACGATGAACAAGCAAGAAACTGTGACTGCAATCTGGATATTGCGAATATAAGATGAAAGCTTTATTGATCAAGGTGGGGTTCTATGATGTCTTGATCTGGTCGTTCAACACAAACGAAATATGCAAAGTTGCAGCTATGGCGAACTTTCAATCTAAACAAAACCCAAGGAAAAAGCTACTAGATGGATCTACTTATATAGGAGTAAGGGGTGGTGGCCAAGGAGGTGGGAGGACGTCCCAAGGCATCCTAAAACCAACCCTAGGTCGTACAAGGCCGATGGGCCAAAGTGGAGGTGATGCAACACCTTTGGACTTGTAGTTTGACTCGGATTCAGCTGGACCGTCAGGTTGTTTTGTCACTATCTCAAGCTCTGAACGAATTTGAATGTGAATCCAATTGTGTTGGAAAGTGCACGAAATCTACTTTCAAACAAAAAGGAATCACCCAATTCGGAGTCCGAACGAAAGAGAAATTGACGTTTTGAGGCAGGTATATTTGTGCAGTCCGAATCTGATTTGAGAACGTGAGAGACTTGGACTCTATCTTCTCTTGGCCCAAAAATGAGGTGAGATGACTGTTTGAACAACACCTAAACTTATCTTTTTTCCTTATCATCATATGTGGATTGTACAAATGTTCCATACACCTGCAATTAGACATGACACAAAAGTATGTGAAGTATTTTTGTCCTCGATAACATAAATAAGTTATTCCATACTTTGCATAAGAAATCACCTCACAAATATGAATGTATGCAATATTTTTGGTCGTATCCAAGGTAGTCATGTCCTCATCATCCTCCCCTTCTTAAAAACAAAGCAGCCCGGCATTGCATAATCTGAAATATGGCTAACAAAAGAGATAGTGTGTACGTGTTGTATATGTATATGTCATCTATTTTTATTTCCCTTGATTTTTGCACATATGACACATGTATACGTGAGTAACTTTCATACTTGCTAAAATATAAATCCAAAATATTATCACAAGAAGTAGAAGGCATGAAAATATTGCAACTCAGTTTGTACATATAAGTGATGGTCTTATTCATAACAAAAGTTTGACAATGTTCATCATTAAACCATCCCAACATTGGTGAATATACCTTACTTGCATCAAATTTACATGCTACAATATGCTTAAATAAGCAAACATACGATTAGTCATTTGACACAGAATCATCACCAAGATTAGAGGACATATCAAAATGATTAAACATTGGTTCTTTTGCATCAACAGTTAATTCAATGGGTGCACTCGAAATAGTTGGTATTTTAGCTGTTTGATCACGTGACGCATTCATGATAGTAATATGATTCTCTAAAATAGGTGGTGTGCTCAAATCAACAGGTAACTCAACA
>NW_025265547.1:0-1531 GCF_018294505.1 Triticum aestivum
CAGGGTTGCTTGAGAGAGACAATCTTCAACCTACGCCTCCTACGGATTGATAAACCTTAGGTCATCCACTTGAGGGAAATTTGCTACTGTCCTACAAACCTGTGCACTTGCAGGCCCAACAACGTCTACAAGAAGAAGGTTGTGTAGTAGACATCAGTTATTATTATATTTCCTTGTTCATGATAATTGTCTATTGTTCATGCTATAATTGTGTTATCCGGAAATCGTAATACATGTGTGAATACATAGACCACAACATGTCCCTAGTGAGCCTCTAGTTGACAAGCTCGTTGATCAATAGATGGTTACGGTTTCCTAACCATGGACATAGGATGTCATTGATAATGGGATCACATCATTAGGATAATGATGTGATGGACAAGACCCAATCCTAAGCATAGCACAAGATCGTGTAGTTCGTCTGCTAAAGCTTTTCCAATGTCAAATATCCTTTCCTTAGACCATGAGATTGTGCAACTCCCGGATACCGTAAGGGTACTTTGGGTGTGCCAAACATCACAACGTAACTAGGTGGCTATAAAGGTACACTACGGGTATCCCCGAAAGTATCTGTTGGGTTGGCACGAATCGAGACTGGGATTTGTCACTCCGTATGACGGAGACGTATCTCTAGGCCCACTCGGTAGGACATCATCATAATGAGCTCAATGTGATCAAGGATTTGTTCACGGGATGACGTGTTACGGGAACGAGTAAAGAGACTTGCCGTAACGAGATTGAACAAGGTATCGGTATACCGACGATCGAATCTCGGGCAAGTATCGTACCGATAGACAAAGGGAATTGTATACGGGATTGATTGAATCCTCGATATCGTCGTTCATCCGATGAGATTATCGTGGAACATGTGGGAGACAACAGGCGTATCGAAATCCCGCTGTTGGTTATTGACCGGAGAGTTGTCTCTGTCATGTCTACGTGTCTCCCGAACCTGTAGGGTCAACACACTTAAGGTTCGGTGACGCTAGAGTTGTAGAGATATTAGCATGCAGTTAACCGACAGTTGTTCGGAGTCCCGGATGAGATCCCGAACGTCACGAGGAGTTCCGGAATGCTCCGGAGGTAAATATTTATATATAGGAAGTCCAGTTTCGGCCACCGGGAGAGTTTTGGGGGTCACCGGTATTGTACCGGGACCACCGGAAGGGTCCCGGGGGTCCACCGGGTGGGGCCAGCTATCCCGGAGGGCCCCATGGGCTGAAGTGGCGTGGGAACCAGCCCTGGTGGGCTGGTGCGCCCCACCCAAGGGCCCAAGGCGCCTAGGGTTGGAAACCCTAGGGGGCCGTTGCCCCCCGAGGGGGCATGCACCCCCCTGGTTGGAAACCCTAAGGGGGCCGTTGCCCCCGAGGGGCCGCCGCCCCCCCTCCTCTAGATGGGATCTCCAAGGGGGCATGCACCCCCCTAGCCCCTATATATAGTGGAGGAGAGGGAGGGCAGTCGCACCCTAAGCCCTGGCGCCTCCCTGTCCCTCCTGTGACACCTCTTCCTCCTCTAGTAGTGCTTGGCGAAG
>NW_025265548.1:0-1531 GCF_018294505.1 Triticum aestivum
AATTTGGGCACACGTGTAATGTTATATAGTTTATCAATATTGGTGATCCATAGATTCTTCAATTACAAACAATGCATGGTTTATATGCAATTAATGTCTAAACGGGATTACACTATATGTTGCGTGTGTGAAACACATTATACATGTTTGAGAAGTAAAAAAACCGCATGAAACACACATTAATTGGAGACAGTTAGCGAGGAATGCATACATTGGATTTCAACATAAAGTGGTTTCAAATATTTGAAAATCCAAATTGATGGATACAACCTTATGAATCTGAGATCATGCCATTTGTAAACCATATTTATGTATAAATGGTGTTGTGCTTTTGAAAGTATATATAAAAAAATGATGTATATAGAATGTAATTCCAATTGAAAATGGATCCCGCCCGGAAAAAAATAGAATACAAACGGGATTCGAATTGAGTTGGCACGGTAAACGTGCACTCTGCAAAATTTCAACGAAGCGGGGAAAGTCGCAGTAACCGCCCGAAACCAAAATCTGTGAGATGGAAATCACTACTGCCTATCCCTGCCACGCAAAGCCTATCTGCTGGATTTCTATAGGTTTCGATAGGGGTAGGTTTGTAATTTCACCCAAACGTGACGTAACCGCCTCTCACCCGGATTCATACACGGTGGGCGCCAAAACACAGTGTGTCCTCGGTCGAAATCGACTCCCTCCCCGATTCATATTCATACACGGTGGGTGCCAAAAACAAACTCTCGTCGGCAAATATTCGGTGTATGCGAGATTACCGTCCTATCCCCAACCGACTAATGTTGCTGTGATGTAGTAGAAATTTGAAACGGGGGCTAAGTTTGTAAATTTCCTCGCATTTGAGACAAGCGCGCCCTGAATACATGGTTCCCCCCTTCCTCTCTACCTCCCTTTTCCCCATTCGTACTCCGTGGGCACCAAAACACCCTCTCCACCCCACCCTCCTCCGTCCGCCGCCGTCCGCCACCCCATCCACCGCCGTCCTCCTCCACCATGCCGGAGCTGATACCCCGACGCCGCCGTCCATTACAAGAGATCGACCTCTCTCATCCACGACTTCGGACCGGGATCCTTGCATCCCGTCCTCTCGCTTCATCCCCGCCGTCGTCCACCTTGCCGGCGCCGCTCCTACGACCATCTCGTCCACCGCGCCCCGCCGCCACCGTCTACCCTCCTAGATCTGCTTCCACGCCGCCGACAGCCATCGCTACCGCAGCACCATCAAATTCTCAGCAGATGCGTACACGGCGCCGCACCAGAGGCGGTACTCTTTCGTATCTGCTCAACTTATTTATCGCAGCAAGAAAATAGATCGCCACTACTTTACTCTGATTTCTTGTCTTGGTTGCGAAGTTGCCTTTGTCCGGTTTGCACCTTCAGATCCGCCATGGCACGCTCAACACTATACTCCCAATGCTTATGGTTTTCCCCTTTTATATTCCACACTAGTTAAATCACAGTAGACTAAATTTCAAAATTGGGTCAGTCGATTTTTCAGAGCTCGCCGGAGTTTGCCGGTGCGATC
>NW_025265549.1:0-1531 GCF_018294505.1 Triticum aestivum
TATCGAAAAGAACAGATGCCGGGTGGCAATTAACAAGAAGCGTACCGAGAACGACGTTGGGATCTTCTTGAGCTTCTTCGGCAGAGACACAGTTGACATGGCCACGTGAAGCGGTGACCGGTTTAGCGTGGAACACTTTTCCTGTCGGCTTGCCACGGCCAACAGCTTTAGCAGATTGATTGGGGTTGGTCTGGGGACACTCACGCATATAGTGACCAGATTCCCCACACTTGAAACAAGTCACGGAACTGGTACGTGGAGGAGCATTATTGGTTGGACCCCCATAGGGCTTAGCTGGAGCAGATTGTTGAGCGGGGCGAGGCGCCTGGAAAAATGGCCTCGGTGTGAACCTGGGTGGCAGGGCGGTGTTGGGTACCCACACGCGGCGCTTCTGAGGACCAGCACCGGATGAGGAACCCGTGTCACGTCCATGCTTGCGTGTTGCGTCATAGTCAGTCTGACCAGTTTCAGCACTGATGGCTTTGTTGACAAGTTTCGAGAAGGATGTGCACTCATGCAGACGGAGGTCGCGGCGAAGCTCAGGACTAAGGCCCTTACGGAACCTTGCTTGCTTTTTGGCGTCAGTAGACACTTCCTCAGTTGCATATCATGCAAGATTACCAAACTCTCTGCTATAGACATCCACAGAAAGTCGGCCTTGGGTGAAATTGCAAAATTCTTCACGCTTGCGGTCCATGAGACCCTCCGGAATGTGATGTTCACGGAAAGCGTCGCTGAATTCAGCCCAAGTTGTGACATGGCCCGCTGGGCGCATAGCTCCATAATTCTCCCACCATAGACTGGCGGGGCCTTCAAGATGATATGCAGCAAAGGTGACCTTGTCAGCCTTAGCTACCAGCGCGGAACGCAGTTTGTGAGAGATACTGCGAAGCCAGTCATCAGCGTCGAGAGGCTCGACGGAGTGGTGGAACGTGGGTGGATGCAATTTGATAAAATCACTGAGTGACACCACGTTAGCCCTCTGATGGTGTGCTGTATTCTGTTCAATACGCTCTAACAAACGGTTTGTCTCCCGCTTGTTTCTCTCAGCTTCCATCATCACCTCGGCTAGTGAAGGAGGATGAGGCAGATTCTCATTCCTGGCTTCACTGCCTTCGGCCTGCTCTTGGGAAGCAGGGTTAGCGCGCGTGTTGACCATCCTAGGTAAACAAGACAATGATTTAGTCAGAATGATAAAATTCCGACATAGGATACATAATGTAAGGGATAACTCGGAATGCAAGATGATCATCCGTATGACATGGTAGATACAGAAAACTGCTTCTTTATTCCATCGTCATACACACCATACAGGTTTAGTACAAGACCAAGCAAGGTACTAAAACGGTGAAAAGAGGATTACATCTCATCGGAGGCATCTCAAGCTCCTATACATTATTTTTCTACATCTCCGGAAAGAGTACAAACTAGGTCATATCCCACGAGTCACGCGGGACGATAGACGACACAGCTAGTGCGAACTAGTGATACTACTACTAACTCAGACCGATCCGTAGTAGTCCTCGTAGAA
>NW_025265550.1:0-1531 GCF_018294505.1 Triticum aestivum
CCTTCGGATCTTAAGTAGAAGGTATACCCTATAGTTTCCTTAGGGTATCCTATGAATACGCATTTTTCCGACTTGGGTTCGAGCTTTTCAGGTTGAAGTTTCTTGACATAAGCTTCGCATCCCCAAACTTTTAGAAACGACAGCTTAGGTTTCTTTCCAAACCATAATTCATACGGTGTCGTCTCAACGGATTTAGACGGTGCCCTATTTAAAGTGAATGTAGCTGTCTCTAGAGCGTATCCCCAAAATGATAGCGGTAAATCGGTAAGAGACATCATAGACCGCACCATATCCAATAGAGTGCGATTACGACGTTCGGACACACCGTTTCGCTGAGGTGTTCCAGGCGGCGTGAGCTGTGAAACGATTCCACATTTCTTTAAGTGTGTACCAAATTCGTGACTTAAGTATTCTCCACCACGATCTGATCGTAAGAATTTTATCTTTCGGTCACGTTGATTCTCCACCTCATTCTGAAATTCCTTGAACTTTTCAAAGGTCTCAGACTTGTGTTTCATTAAGTAGACATACCCATATCTACTCAAGTCATCTGTGAGAGTGAGAACATAACGATATCCTCCGCGAGCCTCAATGCTCATTGGACCGCACACATCGGTATGTATGATTTCCAACAAGTTGGTTGCTCGCTCCATTGTTCCGGAGAACGGAGTCTTGGTCATTTTACCTAAGAGGCATGGTTCGCACGTGTCAAATGATTCATAATCAAGAGACTCTAAAAGTCCATCTGCATGGAGCTTCTTCATGCGCTTGACACCAATGTGACCAAGGCGGCAGTGCCACAAGTATGTGGGACTATCGTTATCAACTTTAAATCTTTTGGCATCTACACTATGAACATGTGTAATATTACGCTCGAGATTCATTAAGAATAAACCATTGACCATCGAAGCATGACCATAAAACATATCTCTCATATAAATTGAACAACCATTATTCTCAGACTTAAATGAGTAGCCATCTCGTATTAAACGAGATCCAGATACAATGTTCATGCTCAAACTTGGCACTAAATAACAATTATTGAGGTTCAAAACTAATCCCGTAGGTAAATGTAGAGGCAGCGTGCCGACGGCGATCACATCGACTTTGGAACCATTCCCGACGCGCATCGTCACCTCGTCCTTTGCCAGTCTCCGTTTATTCCGCAGCTCCTGCTGTGAGTTACAAATATGAGCAACGGCACCGGTATCAAATACCCAGGAGTTACTACGATTACTGGTAAGGTACACATCAATCACATGTATATCAAATATACCTTTGGTGTTGCCGGCCTTCTTATCCGCTAAGTATTTGGGGCAGTTCCGCTTCCAGTGACCCTTCCCTTTGCAATAAAAGCACTCAGTCTCAGGCTTGGGTCCATTCTTTGACTTCTTCCCGGCAACTGGCTTACCAGGCGCGGCAACATCTTTGCCGTCCTTCTTGAAGTTCTTCTTACCCTTGCCCTTCTTGAACTTAGTGGTCTTATTGACCATCAACACTTGATGTTCTTTCTTGATTTCAGCCTCTGCTG
>NW_025265551.1:0-1530 GCF_018294505.1 Triticum aestivum
CTTACGCGTTGGTCATCAACACTCGCAGTTTTGTCCAAATCCGACCTGTTTCGTGGACTATTACTCACCGTTTTGGGGGCCCCGAAGCGATTTTCATAGTTGTTGAACCCCAAGGTGTGCTTACGAGTTGGTCATCAACACTCCCAGTTTTGGCCGATTCTGGCCCGTTTCATGGACTATTACTCACCGTTTTGGGGTCCCAAAGCGATTTCCATGATTGTCGAACTCCAAGGTGCGCTTACGTGTCGGTCATCAACACTCACATATTCGGCCGATTCAAGTCCGTTCCGTGCACTATTACTCAGCGTTTTGGGGACCCAGAGCGATTTCCATGATTGATGAGCCCCGGGGTGCGTTTATGTGTCCGTCATCAACACTCACAGTTTTGGCCAATTCTGACCTGTTTCGCGGACTATTGCTCACCGTTTTGGGGTCCCGTAGCGATTTCCATAGTTGTTGAACCCCAAGATGTGCTTACGTGTTGGTCAACAACACTCGCAGTTTTGGCCGATTCTGGCCCGTTTCATCGACTTTTACTCATCGTTTTCGGGTCCCAAAGCGATTTCCATGGTTGTCAAACTCCAAGGTGCACTTACGTGTCAGTCATCAACAATCACAGTTTGGGCCGATTCTGGCCCGTTTCTTGGACTATTACTCTATTTTGGGGTCATGGAGTTGTTTCCACTATTGACGAACCCCGGGGTGCGTTTACGCGTCGGTCATCAACACTCACATATTCCACCGATTCTAGTCCGTTTCGTGCACTATTACTCAGCATTTTCGGGACCCAGAGCGATTTCCATGATTGATGAACTCTAGGGTGCGTTTACGTGACCGTCGTCAACACTCATAGTTCTGTTCAATTCTGACCTGCTTCGTGGACTATTACTAACCGTTTTGGGGTCCCAAAGAGATTTCCATAGTTGTTGAACCCCAAGGTGTGCTTACGCGTTGGTCATCAACACTCGCAGTTTCGGCCAAATCCGACCTGTTTCGTGGACTATTACTCACCGTTTTGGGGGCCCCGAAGCGATTTTCATAGTTGTTGAACCCCAAGGTGTGCTTACGAGTTGGTCATCAACACTCCCAGTTTTGGCCGATTCTGGCCCGTTTCATGGACTATTACTCACTGTTTTGGGGTCCCAAAGCGATTTCCATGATTGTCGAACTCCAAGGTGCGCTTACGTGTCGGTCATCAACACTCACATATTCGGTCGATTCAAGTCCGTTCCGTGCACTATTACTCAGCGTTTTGGGGACCCAGAATGATTTCCACGATTGATGAGCCCCGGGGTGCGTTTATGTGACCGTCGTCAACACTCACAGTTTTGGCCAATTCTGACCTGCTTCGCGGACTATTACTCACCGTTTTGGGGTCCCGTAGCGATTTCCATAGTTGTTGAACCCCAAGATGTGCTTACGTGTTGGTCAACAACACTCGCAGTTTTGGCCGATTCTGGCCCGTTTCATGGACTATTACTCACCGTTTTCGGGTCCCAAAGCGATTTCCATGGTTGTCAAACTCCAAGG
>NW_025265552.1:0-1530 GCF_018294505.1 Triticum aestivum
GCTCGCCGTCGACGCAGCTCCGGTGACCATTTGGTCACCCCGGCGAGTCCAACGAGTTCACAGAACCCAGTAGAGCCTCCCTAGCGCCTCATTTTGCTCGACTTCGAGCTCCAGCACCACTCCCGTGCACGACCGAACCCCGGCGGCCGCAGCCGAGCTCACCGCCGTCGACTCCGGCCACCCCGACCCCAACGGACTCCACCAAGAGCCGCGGGACGTCCTCAGCTTCACTCCGGTGATCTCCGCGGTCCATTTGGTGGCCGAAACGACCAAAACCACTATCGCCGCCGCACTGTTGGTCGCCGCCGGCCAGAACTCCGGCGAGCTGACGTGGCCTAGTTGATTAACCACTAATCCACCACCTACTGACGCTGACAAGTGGGCCCCAGGGCTTAGTCAAAGCTAACCAGCCCCGGGTCAACGCGGGATTAGCCCCTGTGACACTGACGTGTGGACCCCACACGTCAGGTTTGACCCGAGCCAGCTCTGTTGACCTGCTGATGTCACTGTGATGTCAGGCTGACGCAGTAAATGATATTTCTGGATTTAAATTAAATCAGGAAATTCCAGAATATTATTTAAACTTCAAAAATTCATAACTTTTATTCCGTAACTCCAAATTGGACAAATTATATATGAAAAATGATCAGAAAAATCCAATCTATCCATCTGTACTATTTTCATGCATGATCAAACAAGTTAAATTGATGTTTTAAACAGAACAAGAAAAGGCACTTTAAAAGGCCATATTTGAATTTGGAATTTGAATCTTTGATTCAAATTTGCTCAAACACTTCTGGCTTTAGTTGCATTAGCCCAACACACTCATATTGCCATGTTTCATGCATGCATCATATTGTTGCACATTGTTTGGTGATGCCTGTGTATCGTTATCCTTTGCGACAGGATCTGTCCCCGAGGAGTACCGTGATTACCCTAACGAAGAATCGTATCCGTGCAACGAACCATCAGGCAAGCAACCAACCATTTGATCATATCGATACAATCCCATGTTCTCGCTCCTGCTCTCATTTACTGCATTAAGCCAACGCGATTCAAACTGCTGTGTGCTACGGTAGTTGAACCCATTTCCTCTGCATGACCTGTCATTGCCACAGTAACTAGATGAAACCCACTAGCATGTGTAGGAGTTGATTGAGCCATATGTATGTGTTGTTCCTACCTTGCTATGCCTGCTATTCTTAGAGTTGTGTCAGGTCTGGTTCATCTGGGTGACGGGCTAGAGTGAAATGATTATGTCGGTAATGGGAGTGATGTGGTGAACACGATTTGGTAAAGGTATCGATGAGAGGCCATGTAGGAGTACATGGTGGGTTGTTTCATTGAAGCCGACCTTAAGCACTGAGATCTGTATGTGTGATTTAAGAATCAGCTACTACCATACATTGGGCCCTGAAATATGACCCCGCTCGACTTCTTATTCACCTTAGCTCTCTGTCCAGGAGTTGCAAGTAGTTTCTGGTGTTTGTAGCCTACTGGAGGCCGTGGACAGCGCTGACCGTAGGGGTG
>NW_025265553.1:0-1530 GCF_018294505.1 Triticum aestivum
GTCCGTTTCCCCCCTCCAGGTGTCCGCGGCGGCGCCGTCCGTGAGGGGGGGCACACCCCGGACACGCGTGCCGGGCGTTTGCAACCAGCACAACACTTCCAAACTTGTGAGAGGCCGCTTACGCAAGATTTGGCGGCATGCTAGCCCCCGGAGGCCGCCGGCCACAGCCGTAGACGCGCGAAGGGCAATCCGCGTAGAGGGAATTTTTGGGATACTTCTCCATCACCAAAAATTATAAAAAAATATCATTGTTCCTATAGCACATGTGCCCACGTCGTGCAAAAAAAAACTCATAATTTTATCGCGCTCCGAGTATTTAATAATATTCACGCCGCATCGTTACCGCAGAATGGCTACTACCGTGTCATCGCCGTCCGTTAGGGGGGGCCACACCCCGGAGACGCGTGCCGCCTCTTCGGACATGCCACCACACCACCCCGCATGTATGAGGGCCAGGTGCGATGCTCCAGTGGCATTGCTACCCCCCAGGGCCCCCGTCCCGCCTATCCCAGGAGCGGTTGATCACGAGATCTAGCCCTTTGACTTCCCACGGACGGGCTCTGACGAGTGGACCTCTCCACCCGGTTGTGTCAGGTCTACCCATAGGGACACCCGGGAGCAACATCCGGGCCAAACCCACAGCTACATCCACTATGTGTAGACCCGACGCGTCGTTTCCTCCCCTCCAGGTGACGGCAGCGGCGCCGTCCGTGATGGGGGGCACACCCCGGAGACGCGTGTCGCCTCTTCGGACATGCCACAACACCACCCCGCATGTATGAGGGCCCGGTACGATGCTCCGGTGGCATTGCTACCCCAGGGCCCCCGACCCGCCTAACCCTGGAGTGGTTGACCACGGGATCTATCCCTTTGACTTTGCACGGACGGGCTTTGACCAGCGGACCTCCCCGCCCGGTTGTGTTAGGTCAGCCCAAAGGAACACAATGGAGCAACAACCGGGCCAGACCCACAGCAAGATCCTCTCCGTGTAGACCCGACGCGTCCGTTTCCCCCCTCCAGGTGCCGGCGGCGGCGCCGTCCGTGAGGGGGGCACACCCCGGACACGCGTGCCGGGTGTTCGCAACCACCAAAACACTTTCGAACTTGTGAGAGGCCGCCTACGCAAGATTTGGCGGCATGCTAGCCCCCGGAGGCCGCCGGCCACAGCCGTAGATGCGCGAAGGGCAATCCGCGTAGAGGGAATTTTTGGGATACTTCTTCATCACCAAAAATTATGAAATAAATATTATCGTTCCTATAGCACATGTGCCCACGTCGTGCAAAAAAACTCATGATTTTATCACGCTCTGAGTATTTAATAATATTCATGCCGCATCGTTACCGCAGAATGGCTACTACCATGTCATCGCCGTTCGTTAGGGGGGGCCACGCCCCGGAGATGCGTGCCGCCTCTTCGGACATGCCACAACACCACCCCGCATGTATGAGGGCCCGGTGCGATGCTCCGGTGGCATTGCTACCCCCAGGGCCCCCGTCCCGCCTAACCCTGTAGCGTTTGACCACGGATCT
>NW_025265554.1:0-1530 GCF_018294505.1 Triticum aestivum
GACCCCAAAAATGTGAGTAATAGTCCATGAAACGGGCCAGAATCGACAAAAACCACGAGTGTTGATGACCGACAGTTAAACGCACCACGGGGTTTGTTAATCGTGGAAATCACTCCGGGACCCCAAAACAATCAGTAATAGTCCACGAAACGGTCCAGAATTGGCCAATACTATGAGAGTTGATGACCGAAACGTAAGCGCACCTTGGGATTCAACAACTATGGAAATCGCTTCTTGTCCGCAAAACGGTGAGTAATAGTCCATGAAACGGGCCAGAATCGTCAAAAACCGCGAGTGTTGATGTCTGACACGTAAACGCACCCCGGGATTCGTTAATCATGGAAACCACTCTGGGACCCCAAAAAAGTGAGTAATACTCCACAAAACGGGCCAGAATCGGCCAAAACTATGACTGTTGATGACCGACATGTAAGCACACCTTGGGGTTCAATAACTATGGAAATGGCTTTGGGATCCCAAAACGGTGAGTAATAGTCCATGAAATGGGTCACAATTCGCCAAAACTGTGAGGGTTGACGACGGGCACGTAAACGCACCCCAGGGATCGTCAATCATGGAAATCGCTCTGGGACCCCAAAACAGTGAGTAACAGTGCACAAAACGTACCAGAATGGGCCAAAATTGTGAGTGTTAATGACGGACACGTAAACGCACCCCGGTGTTCGTCAATCGTGGAAATCACTTCGAGACCCCAAAACTGAGTAATAGTCAGAGAAACGGGCCAGAATCGGCCCAATCTGCGAGTCTTGACGACCAGCACGTAAGCACATCTTGGGGTTCAACAAGCATGGAAATCACTTTGGGACTGCAAAACGGTGAGTAATAGTCCATGAAAGAGCCCTGAATCGGTAAAACCTAGGGTTATTGATCAACAATACATAAACGCACCCCGGGGTTCTTCAGTCATGGAAATCGCTCAGGGACCCGAAATCAGTGAGTAATAGTCCATGAAACGGACCAAAATCGGCCAAAACTGCAAATGTTGATGACCGACACATAAACACACCGGTGTTCGTTGGTCGTGGAAATCACTACGTTACCCCAAAACTGAGTAATAGTCCAAGAAACGGGCCAGAATCAGCCG
Source organism: Triticum aestivum (assembly GCF_018294505.1). Lineage (NCBI taxonomy): Eukaryota > Viridiplantae > Streptophyta > Magnoliopsida > Poales > Poaceae > Triticum > Triticum aestivum. Next base: position 1,106 of record NW_025265554.1, read on the forward strand.
AAACTGCGATTGTTGATGACCGATACGTAAGCGCACCTTGGGGTTCGACATCCATGCAAATTGCTTTGGGACCCCAAAAATGTGAGTAATAGTCCATGAAACGGGCCAGAATCGACAAAAACCACGAGTGTTGATGACCGACAGTTAAACGCACCACGGGGTTTGTTAATCGTGGAAATCACTCCGGGACCCCAAAACAATCAGTAATAGTCCACGAAACGGGTCAGAATTGGGCAATACTATGAGAGTTGATGACCGAAACGTAAGCGCACCTTGGGATTCAACAACTATGGAAATCGCTTCGTGTCCGCAAAACGGTGAGTAATAGTCCATGAAACGGGCCAGAATCGTCAAAAACCGCGAGTGTTGATGTCTGACACGTAAACGCACCCCGGGATTCGTTAATCATGGAAATCACTCTAGGA
>NW_025265555.1:0-1530 GCF_018294505.1 Triticum aestivum
CCCGTCTCCCTCCTCTGTCGTCTTCGTCCCGACAGAGGGAGGGGAGTGTGGCCGGCGCGCGCGCGCGCCACCGCGCCACGCCACCTCTCTCCCTGCCTGCCTGCCCTCCCCTCCTCGCCTCGATGCCCCTGGACGACGCCACGCCTCTCCCCCTGCTCTCTCTCACTCTCCCCCGGCTCTCCCTCCTCCCTTCGCTCTCTCTCTCACACGGCCGAACACCACCGTCGCCGCCGTTCGCCACAGCAGCCGTCTCCGGCCACCCCTCGCTCCCCCGACTAGCTCAGAAGCTCCGCCACGACCCCCTCTTCCTCCCCACCGCTCCACAGCTCCCCGGAAGCCCTGCATCGCCGCCACGTCGCCGTTCCCCTCTTCGGGCTCCGACCGTCGTCGCCGTCGAATTCGTCGTCTCCAGCGCGTCCCCGAGCCCGCTAACCATCCCTGCAGCTCCGCGGTGAGCCCCCGGATCGTTTCCCCCTTCTCCCCTGGTCTCTTTCGACCTCCAGGCCCTAGCCCCACCTTGGCCGAGAGCTCCACACCGCCGGCGATGTCGCCGTCGTGGCCACGGTCACCGTAGTACCCAACCGAGCGCACTATCGTGCTCCCCACCTCACCAGGAGCACGTAGCACGCACTAACGCCTCCCCAAACCCCCTGCAACGTCGATTCCGACCGCACCCGAACTCCGACAGCCGCAGCCGAGCTCGCCGCCGTCGACTCCGGCCACCCCAGGGCCAGCCACGGCCACCGTCCGACGCGCCGTCGAGCTAGCTATCCAACGCACCTAGCCGCACGCCGTTTGGAGCACCACAGAGGAAACCCGAGGCCCCTGCACGCCGCGGACCTCGCCGGCGACTAACCGCCGGCGGGTTTGACCTGTCCGACCTGAGGTTTGACCCCCCCAGGGTCACTGACGCGTGGGCCCTGTCGGACAGGTGGTTAGTTAGTACTAATTACCGTTAGTCAACCCCCCCCTGACACTGACAGTGGGCCCCAGCACCACTAATCCCTAATTAGGATTAATTTAACCCTGTTTAACCCCCCTGTCACTGACGTGTGGGCCCCACACGTCAGGTTTGACTTCAGCCAGCCGCAGTTGACCACTGACGTCATGCTGACGTCATGCTGGCGCAATAATTATAATTTCTGGATTTAATTTAAATCAGGAAATTCCAGAATATTATTTAAACTTCAAAAATTCATAACTTTTATTCTATAACTCCAAATCAGACAAATTATATATGAAAAATGATCAGAAAAATCCAATCTATCCATCTGTACTATTTTCATGCATGATCAAACAAGTTAAATTGATGTTTTAAGCAGAACAAGGAAAAGCACTTTAAAAGGCCATGTTTGAGTTTGAAATTTGAATCTTTGATTCAAATTTGTTCAAACCCTTCTGGTTTTAGTTGCATTAGCCCAACACACTCATATTGCTATGTTTCATGCATGCATCATATTGTTGCACATTGTTTGGTGATGCTTGTGTATCGATGTCCTTTGCGACAGGTTCTGCCTCCGAGGAGTACCG
>NW_025265556.1:0-1530 GCF_018294505.1 Triticum aestivum
GTCTAAATCCGTTGAGACGACACCGTATGAATTATGGTTTGGGAAGAAACCTAAGCTGTCGTTTCTAAAAGTTTGGGGATGCGATGCTTATGTCAAGAAACTTCAACCTGAAAAGCTCGAACCCAAGTCGGAAAAATGCGTCTTCATAGGATACCCTAAGGAAACTGTAGGGTATACCTTCTACTTAAGATCCGAAGGCAAGATCTTTGTTGCCAAAAACGGATGCTTTCTGGAAAAAGAGTTTCTCTCGAAAGAAGTAAGTGGGAGGAAAGTAGAACTCGATGAAGTACTACCTCTCGAACGGGAAAGTGGTGCAGCTCAGGAAAATGTTCCTGTGATGCCCACACCAACTGAAGAGGAAACCAATGATGATGATCAAGGTACTTCGGATCAAGTTGCTACTGAACTTCGTAGGTCCACAAGGTCACGTTCCGCACCAGAGTGGTACGGCAACCCTGTCCTGGAGATCATGTTGTTAGACAACGGTGAACCTTCGAACTATGAAGAAGCGATGGCGGGCCCAGATTCCAACAAATGGCTAGAAGCCATGAAATCCGAGATAGAATCCATGTATGAAAACAAAGTATGGACTTTGACTGACTTGCCCGATGATCGGCGAGCGATAGAAAACAAATGGATCTTTAAGAAGAAGACGGACGCGGATGGAAATGTTACCATCTATAAAGCTCGACTTGTTGCTAAGGGTTATCGACAAGTTCAAGGGATTGACTACGACGAGACATTCTCTCCCGTAGCGAAGCTTAAGTCCGTCCGAATCATGTTAGCAATTGCCGCATACTATGATTATGAGATATGGCAGATGGACGTCAAAACGGCATTCCTTAACGGGCATCTTAAGGAAGAGCTGTATATGATGCAGCCAGAAGGTTTTGTCGATCCTAAGAACGCTAACAAAGTATGCAAGCTCCAGCGATCCATTTATGGGCTGGTGCAAGCATCTCGGAGTTGGAATATTCGCTTTGATGAGATGATCAAAGCGTTTGGGTTTATGTAGACTTATGGTGAAGCCTGCGTTTACAAGAAAGTGAGTGGGAGCTCTGTAGCATTTCTCATATTATATGTGGATGACATACTCTTGATGGGAAATAATATAGAATTTCTGGATAGCATTAAGGCCTACTTGAACAAATGTTTTTCAATGAAGGACCTTGGAGAAGCTGCTTATATATTAGGCATCAAAATCTATAGAGATAGATCGAGATGCCTCATAGGTCTTTCACAAAGCACATACCTTGATAAGATTTTGAAAAAGTTCAAAATGGATGAGTCCAAGAAAGGGTTCTTGCCTATGTTACAAGGTGTGAGATTGAGCTCAGCTCAGTCACCGACCACGGCAAAAGATAAAGAAGAGATGAGTGTCATCCCCTATGCTTCAGCCATAGGATCTATTATGTATGCCATGCTGTGTACCAGACCTGATGTAAACCTTGCCGTGAGTTTGGTAGCAAGATACCAGAGTAATCCCGGCAAGGAACACTGGACAGCGGTCAAGAATATCCTGAAGTACCT
>NW_025265557.1:0-1530 GCF_018294505.1 Triticum aestivum
TGACCGAGATTCAGATCCAATTGGTGTCATGATGCCTCAGACTTAGGATGTCCGAGAAGAAAAGGCGCAACACAAATCGTTGAAATGGCATTGCAAGATTCTCGGGAAATGAACTATGGGAGCGGGTTCCTGAAACAATAGTTCATCATTAAACCAAGGAGAGGTGAGGAGGTGGCTGATTGACTCAGCGACAATTCATTGAGATTTTCAAAAGATGGATTTCCACAATAATGTGAACAAGAAGATGACATTTGTCAGATCAAATGGTATAATGATGTATGCTCGAGGAAAACATACACAATTAAACATTGGTTGAAAGGTGCACCCGAAATATGGGTTGGGTTGCACGACCAATGTCAGAATGGTGATTCAATAGTCAATAGCCTAAGAATGAACTTTCGACCATTAACTTCAAAAAAATAGGGTTGCTAGAAGGAAAGAATCCAAACAAGACCGTTCACTTGTTGGAATTAACACGGGGACCAAGAAAGAATGGTGATGGTGAGAAGTATTTCTATGTCGAGAATTCTCAGGAGGTGGAACAAATCTCAGAACATTCTTGACATAAAGGATGGTAATACTCCAAGGTAAAGAAGAACAATTGCTGGATAGCAAGGAACTCAAGGTATAACACCAAACATGAACAAGCTTGTGTTGGTGGGAGGGCAATAAAGTGGTCGACGATAATACAATTCATCGAGGGCAAGGATGGTATTCCTCATCATGAATTCAATTGATATCCTGGATGAGCTCAGAATGTTGATGATCACGACACCTTTGTCACGAGAGTTCATGAAGATGTAATCGATCGGTAACGACATCAAGTCAAGTAATGATGAAGTGAAAGGTTATTGGAACCAAGGGTACGACACAAACTCGAAACCAAGCTTGTTGTTCAAGGCAAAATGATATGACGATGAGGATTGACGTAAGGTTAGTTCATCGTCGAAAATTGGTGCTCCGAGAATAAGGACCAGGTAGCACAGTTAGAATCGTCACGACAATGATATAGCCAAACAGGCTAGGAATGGCGTGATCGGGTACAAACTCATACTTATAGAAGCTTACTGAAGAGTTGTTGAACCGAAGAGCGGACTCGGTTCAGTTATCGGTGTCTTTGAGTGTTCAATAACTCAGAGCCCGCGAAAAATTGGAATCAGTGGGAAGGTAGCACTTGATGAAGAACTCATAAAAAGTTATGCAGTTCCATGATAATCTCGGGATACCAGGGGGGTAATACTCGACACAAGATCAAAGTAAAGGTTGGACTGGTGTATTGATCCATAGAAGACAATTGTTTTAACTTGTCCGAGAAATGAGATCAAAGAAGAACAATCATGGTCGGAACCATGGTTGCAAAAGGCCAGATCCTAGTTATAAGATGAACTTATACCAAAGGAATAATTTATTTAAGAGAAGCTTTAATGATAAGATCTACATCGTGTCCATGGGCATGAACACAAGTTCAAGGTCGACTCCCACTTCTCCAATGCATAACCTTTCATTCACTTCTCACGTTCGATGAAGTTG
>NW_025265558.1:0-1530 GCF_018294505.1 Triticum aestivum
TCGAACATATGATCAATATTACAGGCCAGCAACTCACTTGACACTTCCAGATAATAATCAGTTTGCATAAACAAAGTACAGAAGAAGCAACAAGCCAAGAAGAACACATGAAAACGTACAAGGAAATCCCATTACAATAGGAAACTTGTACCATTACAATACCTGTAACCCTACCTAGTAGGGGGAACAAGCTATGTTTTATTGACTGCCTATAATACAATCCCAGTCGACAGAGTTTACGAAAGAAAATATCATCATCTACTACAAAAATTCAATAAACACATGTAGCATGGTCGACAAGCAGATGCCACGAACTCTAACATGTACGTAAGTTATATAATTCTTGGAAAAGAGAACATGTAAGCCATAGTATCATTGGTTGTCTCTTGACCGTAACTTGATTCTGTCACCCAAATGCATCGTAGACGACTGGAGAGCAACTCTAGCTCTTCGAGTTTGTAATCTTGACTGCATTTGTTCTTCATTTATTGGATCCACTTGGCATAACTTCGTCCTTTTGGTTCGTAGAATCTGCAATTTCACCTCAACTTGTTTCATGGTGGGTCTTTCTGCACCGCGCAGTCTTAAGCATGCCTCAGCAATACTGGCAACATTGTTGATCTCTTCCTCACTTGCTTCCTCGAGGATCTGAGAGTTGACAATACCTATTATCCTTCCCTCACGAAACTCCTGGAGGAAGTAGCTTGACAAGTTCTGTATGGTGCCTGATGTGCTCGTGAAAATAGGTTTCATTCTGAGAAGCAACTCCACAAGTACCACACCAAAACTGTACACGTCGCTCTTCCTGTTCAGCTGTCTGGTATGGAAATACTCTGGATCTAAGTACCCAAATGTACCTTGCACATTGGTAACAATGTGTGTTTGATCAATTGGAACCAGTCTAGAAGCACCAAAATCTGAAACTTTAGCTGTGTAGTTCTCGTCCAGGAGAATATTTGAGGACTTCACATCACGATGGAAGATTGATATTGAAGCTGAAGAGTGGAGATATGATAGAGCTCCTGTTGTTTCCAGGGCAATCCTCAAGTAATCACTCCAAGACAAAGAAAAACCATCACTTGAATCAGCATGAAGAACTTGAGATAATGAGCCACTGGATACAAAGTCATACACCAAGAGTGGAACCTCCGTTTCAAGACAACATCCGAAGAGCTTTACAATATTTCTGTGATTTATCTGAGACAGGACTGCAACCTCATTGATGAATTGACTAATCTCACACTGCTTGATGACCTTAGACTTTTTTATTGCAACAACAGACTGATCAGATAATATGCCTTTATAAACCATGCCATGCCCCCCAGAGCCGATGATAAGTGTAGGATCGAAGTTATTTGTTGCTTTTTCTAGATCTTCTAACGAGAAAATCTTTGTTTTGTCATTTGCACTTTCATCAGATGATATCAACGTTTCTAGGAGAAGACCTTGGTTCTTCCGAAAATACTTCTTCCGTAGTTGCTGTTGAACATTTATTTTCCATCTACGAATTAAAAATACTGCACTAAAACT
>NW_025265559.1:0-1530 GCF_018294505.1 Triticum aestivum
AGAAAGAGGGAAACTGGGGAGTGAGTGAACTGTAGGTTTGGCTCAATTACTTACTCATGGATACCTAATACGTTGAGCGTGCTATCAAACACCACCTTCCTATTTGTCGGTCTCGCGTGGCTCATCCTTTGCCACTACACAAACTACTTCAGGCTATGGTGCAGACTCGATGCTCTTACCAATTTGGTTCATATTCCGACTCAAATTGAGATTTGTAGCACTCTGATGTTGATCCTGCTGGCAGCTCAGAGGGGGAGCGCTTGAGTTGGACACTGCTTTGCTGGTGTCACTTCTGGCGTGTTGGTTCATCCTACTACCATCTCTACGCGAACGATGCCACCTTTGTTTGGGACAAATTGCCTGTGAGTCTTTCCTAGATCTTCTGTGCCATGGATCTAACATTCAGCATCGTGATATTTACATCATCATCTCCTCTAATGTATAGCCCCTAGCTTGGTGCCATGACATGTAGACACTGTATAATCCCCAGTCCCTAGGAGTTGCTCCTTCTTTCTTGATTTTAAATATTTAAAGCGCTAACATATGTGCTTGTTTGTCTAGATGACGTTGCTTTCACGTCTATCGTGGCCATTTTCAGCATTAAAAGGGTTGATGATAGGTCAGGAACAAAGTCCCTTGCACCCCTTGTTATTGCTGGTGCACTGAGCATCATGTACTGGAGGCACGATCTTTTGATTGTTTATCTGTCCTTCTGTCAGGAATATTTTCTTCCTTGAACTTAACTGTCTACTCTGTTGTGTAGTTTCTTTGATGATCTTCGGCCATATGCGGTAATCCAGTTCATGCCATGCATTGTAATACCTGTGATGACTATAGTTATTCCACCAATGTATACACATTCAAGCTACTAGTTGTGGGCAGTGTTAGAATATAGTTTGGGTTTAAAGATAGAGATAAGGAGTAGATCAAATAGGTTTAAACCATGTATTACTCATCTTGTACTCCAAACCTCTATGCCCTCGTGTATTCTATATATACCCCATATGAGGGTCAGATCAATACAACACAACAACTTACAAAACACAAATATTCTAGTCATCCTACAATTTTTTACAGGCAGCAGGTTAGTGTTAGTCTCGTTTAATATCACCATGGTGTATGCAGTTCCATTATTTGTGTATATAGCTATATGTGAGTCGCATTAATGTACTGGTTTATTTCATAGTCGATTTTCTCACAGCATAGAAACTGGTGATACCTTTTTCTTTTGGCAATCTGTACTCATGATGCTTGGTTATAAACCATAGTTACCTTGAAATTCATAGAAAACTCACCAAAAGTTTTACTGTTCCCCTTCTTAAATTTTATTCTCTCAATATCATTGACCGGTGCCAAGATGATTCTGTTTCCCCAGTCATGTCTGCTGTTATCTAAAAATTTATCAACCAGTCAACGTCCAATTAATATAAATCTATCTGAACTTCTCCTTCTCGGTTGTTGATGAAATTGCTACAAGAATGAGTTATGCAGAAGCATTTATTTAAGTGCAGTTTAAAGAATAGGTCATTG
>NW_025265560.1:0-1530 GCF_018294505.1 Triticum aestivum
GAACGTGAGCAGCCGCCCGCCGGTCCTCCTCTGCTGCCCCAACAAGGTGGGAGAGCGTGAGCATCCCGCCGGCCTTCCTCTGCTGCCACTCCCGCGAGCACGCCCTCGGGCAGTTTGGCCCTTGCCCGACTTCTTCCCCCCACATACTCCCCGCCAGCCACCGCCGCCTCCGTCTGCACGCCACCGGAACACCACGCCCACTCTCCAGCTGCTCGGCCGCCCCGTCCACGCGCCGCCCGGTCCGGCCCCTTCCCGCCCCATCCACAACGCGCCGCGCCCAGACGAGAGCCGAGCCATCAGGGCCGCCGCGCCCAGCCGAGCCGTCGGGGCCGCTGGCACGCCGCGCGGTCCGCCGTCGCCACCATCCCTCCTCCACGCACTGCCGCCTCCGACGAGTAAGAGGTGCCCCGCGAAGGGGAAGTCCCTCCAGGGACGGCGCAGTCGGCGAGCGCCGCGTAGGCATCGGTGAGGACATGGGCGAGGGAGGTGGCCTTGTTGTGCGCGGCGGGGAGGCAGATGCCGACCGCGTGTCTCCTCTCTGAAGGGGTGTGCCTGCATCCAATGGTGAGGGACCCTAGCTCCACACCCTTTTGTCGTTGATGAATGAAACCTGCAGGTACATCTCTTTCTTTCTCTAATCTACTTTTCCTCTCTCACATACACAGTTCTGCACCTTCTCTGCCACTAACACGATGGAATGAAGCATCTTGCCTGATGTCTTTGTTTAGTTTCTGTAGGTGAAGGTTCTGAAGTTCTTCCCCACGCGGTCCCATACTGTCGCAGCACAGGTAATTGACTGCCTGCTTTTCTAATGCCTGTGTTTTCAGTAGACTGCTGGTGTATCCTGTCATTCTGTGTATGTTGCAAACGGGAAACTAGAAGATTTTTTGATGGGATTGCCCGCTTACCTTCCATGGGGGCTTCAGTTGGATTGCTGATGTTGCCACTAGATTTATTTGTGCAAAGAAATCTGGAACACAGAAGATGGCAATTGCATGTTGTGCACGGACTAATTGGCTGGTCATTCTGGGGGTATATGCTACTGTTTTTAAGGTACACTCAGTGTTTATTAGCATCGAGTTACATGGTAGACATGACAGGAGAAATAAATTGATATTTTCGATAAAGAAACGAGAAATAAATTGATAGGAACTCTCTGTGTGTCCTCTCCAGATTAGGAGGACACGGAGAGACACAGAATCGAGAAATGAGTCCTCTCCAGATAGATTAACAGTATTGTTAGGCTGGATAGCTCTGAACCCCATTCCAGGGTCACTATGGTTGGTGATAGTGATTTCAAGATCATCAAAGTCTATCGTACAATATCTCTATTTGTTATTCAACTTAGCAAATTTTCATCTTCATTTAGATATTACTTATCCATCTTACAACTTCATGGCATGTTTGCTTTAAGATGTCTTGCAGGTGCTATGTTTATTTTTGTAGAAGTTTTTCTCTCCTGGATTTTGCATCATTTATTCCCAGGATGATTGTTTTCATGACTATCAAGAAATCAGATCTATATTCAGT
>NW_025265561.1:0-1530 GCF_018294505.1 Triticum aestivum
ACCTGGAGGGGGGAAACGGACGCGTGGGGTCTACACGGAGGGGATCTTGCTGTGGGTCTGGCCCGGATGTTGCTCCAAAGTGTTCCTATGGGCTGACCTAACACAACCGGGTGGGGAGGTCCACTGGTCAAAGCCCGTCCGTGCAAAGTCAAAGGGCTAGATCCCGTGGTCAAACGCTACAGGGTTAGGCGACACGGGGGCACTAGGGGGGTAGCAATGCCACCGGAGCGTCACACCGGGCCCTCATACATACGGGGTGGTGTGGTGGCATGTCCGAAGAGGCGGGACGCGTCTCCGGGGCGTGCCCCCCCCCCGTCACGGACGGCGATGACACGGTAGTAGATGTTCTGCGGTAACGATGCGGCGTCAATATTACTAAATACTCGGAGCGTGATAAAATCATGAGTTTTTTTGCATGACGTGGGCACATGTGCTATAGGAACGATGGTATTTTCTCATAATTTTTGGTGATGGAGAAGTATCTAAAAAATTCCCTCTATGCGGATTGCCCTTCGCGCGTCTACGGCTGTGGCCGGCGGCCTCCGGGGCTAGCATGACGCCAAATCTTGCGTAGGCGGCCTCTCACAAGTCTGGAAGTGTTGTGGCGGTTGCAAACGCCCGGCACGCGTGTCCGGGGTGTGCCCCCCCTCACGGACGGCGCCGCCGCCGGCACCTAGAGGGGGGAAACGGACGCGTGGGGTCTACACGGAGGGGATCTTGCTGTGGGTCTGGCCCAGATGTTGCTCCAAAGTGTTCCTATGGCCTGACCTAACACAACTGGGTGGGGAGGTCCACTGGTCAAAGCCCATCCGTGCAAAGTCAAAGGGCTAGATCCCGTGGTCAAATGCTACAGGGTTAGGCGGCACGGGGGCACAGGGGGGGTAGCAATGCCACCGGAGCATCGCACTGGGCCCTCATACATGCGAGGTGGTGTGGTGGCATGTCTGAAGAGGCGGGACACGTCTCCGGGGCGTGGCCCCCCACACGGACGGCGATGACACGGTAGTAGACGTTCTGCGGTAACGATGCAGCGTCAATATTACTAAATACTCGGAGCGCGATAAAATCATGAGTTTTTTTGCACGATGTGGGCACATGTGCTGTAGGAACGATGGTATTTTTTTCATAATTTTTGGTGATGAAGAAGTATCCTAAAACTTCCCTCTACGCGGATTGCCCTTCGCGCGTCTACGGCTGTGTCCGGCGGCCTCCGGGGGCTAGCATGCCACCAAATCTTGCGTAGGCGGCCTCTCACAAGTCTGGAATTGTTGTGGCGGTTGCAAACGCCCGGCACACGTGTCCGGGGTGTGCCCCCCTCACAGACGGCTCCGCCGCCGGCACCTGGAGGGGGGAAACGGACGCGTGGGGTCTACACGGAGGGGATCTTGCTGTGGGTCTGGCCCGGATGTTGCTCCAAAGTGTTCCTATGGGCTGACCTAACACAACCGGGTGGGGAGGTCCATTGGTCAAAGCCCGTCCGTGCAAAGTCAAAGGGCTAGATCCCGTGGTCAAACGCTACAGGGTTAGGCG
>NW_025265562.1:0-1530 GCF_018294505.1 Triticum aestivum
AAAAATCTCAGAACGTCCCAGAAGAACTTAGAGCTGGGCGGTGAAAAGCCTAGTTCATGTGATCAGTGAAGACAATAACTTCCCCTTCTTTGGGCTATGGTTTCTCTTCCGTCGGTTTAGGGGGGTGGTAAGACATGACATCCTTTTTGGGAAGATAGCTGGTTTTCACAAAATCTTCAAGTGTACTCTTCGTGACGATGGAGCGAACCCAATTATAGGAAGTGGTTGTTTTGGGCGGCATTATGAAGAAGGAAGCCTAAAAAAAATTGCCGGTTCAAATTTAAGCCGGAGGGAAAGTATTACAACACATATTCAGAATGGTGGCTTACAAAGGGGGCTAATGGTATATGACTAATTATGTTAGGTTATCTAAGCCGCCATGAGCAGTTTGATGTTATTTATTGAGCATTGCAATGAAAGCCAGTGGTATGAGCCGCCATGACTAGGTGGATCTATACAGGTGCAGTTTTTTGCTAAGTATGGCATAAACATATTTCATAGATTGCAAGTATTGTTTCAGATCAGCGGAAGTTCAGAAAAAGGAAATAATTCAAGACCTAAAAAACCAGTACGGGGAGTTCATAAGTTCTAGTGAGATCTCTTTCCAAAGAAAGGGGGTCTGCTGGTATTAAAGATGAAGGCAAAACAACTACCGCATAAGTTCTATACTGTTTTAGATCAAAGGATGCTACGATGGAGGAACTATGAAGAACCCACAAAGAACACGAAGAATGGTCAGGAACCCTAATGCGATCTGACATGCTAGAGAAGAAGCACTTACAGGTGATTCGACTGCGGTGGGACGGCGGCGTACTCTGATCCAACACAGGTTGATGCAGCGGCCAAGGTTGAGGAGGACGAGGTGCTCTGTTGCAGCGGCAGAGCTCGAGCGACAGAGCGTCGCAAGAGGAAGAAGAAGATGGAAAAGGGGGGGAATGAAAAGAAGACTGGTCGTGGCTATTTATAAGAAGGGCTGATAAGTGGGCGTGAAAAATGAGGAGACCAAAACATGGTTATCTAGCTACTCAGACGCCTTGATTTTCAGAATGGTTATTAAGATAAAGATCCATTGAGATATGTTGGATAAAATATGAATTAATGGCAAGTGACATCATGGCGGGTTATCACAAATCCAGAAGATGATGTCATGGCGGGTTATCAACTCCCGCACAAATGAAGAAAATAAGATTCTTTCTAAGTATTGAAGATTGACATGAACCAGTTCAAATCAACCTGGGGCCTAATGTTGGGGATATAACTATTAGGTATGACCCGCCCAGGAGGGACCATGTTATACCTATTGTGATTCATCATCATGAAGCCCACGAAGATATTTGAAGATGACAGTTTAGTTAAAGGGCCCAAGGCCCAAAGCCGACTTAAGGCCCGTAAGGATAATCCACCATATATGTAAAGACTTGTACTTTAAGGCATGTAAAGATAGTCGCCGAGCCGGACACGTTCTATGAGCCGGTCGGGACTCTGTGAGCCGCTGAGCGTCAACCTATGTATATAAAGGGGCAACCCGGC
>NW_025265563.1:0-1530 GCF_018294505.1 Triticum aestivum
TGAAAAGATGCCTAGGGCCAGTGTCACCTTTGGCTATACACACAGATGCATGTAAGGGGCTTGAAAATTCAGTGAAAAATGTTTTCCCACATGCTGAGCAGAGGGAGTGCTTCGGTCATTTGTGGATGAATTTGATCAAAAAATTTAGAGGAGAAGAATTTGGGCGCATGTGGCCAGCAGCAAGATCTTACACTAGACAGACACACAAATATCATCTTGATAAGATAATGGCAGCATGTGATGAGTTTGGTCCATGGCTGAACACCTACCATTCTTTGTTATGGTACAGGTCAGCATTCAACACTGCCATCAAGTGTGACCACATCAACAACAATTTGGCAGAGAGTTTCAACAATAAGGTGAAGGAGTTAAAAGATTTGCCTGTGCATGACATGGTTGACCAAATTAGGATCATGCTCATGCGGTTGTGGGAATTGAGAAGAAGGATAGGTGATTGTCTGCAAGGTGATAAACTTCCAGCAGTGGTACAACAGGTGGTCAATAGGAGCAGAAGTCTTTCACATTTGTTTGTTGAAAAATCTTCACCTTGGGGTGCTGAAGTTAGAGATAACAAAACTGGAAGGAGACATGTTGTTAACACTGAATTGCATGATTGCACTTGCCTCGAGTGGCAACACACTGGTAAACCATGTGAGCATGCCATTCTTTTCTTAGCATCCCAACCGAAGATAAACATGCACCCATATCTGCATGAATATTATTCGGTAGCAAGATTCAAAGCTGCATATGCTACTCCAATTCCAGCACTTACAGATCAGTCTCAGTGGCCTGAAGTGGACATTGAATTTTCCATGTGTCCTCCCTTGATGAAAAGAAAGGCTGGCAGGCCTAAACAGAGTAGATTCAAGGCATGGTTTGAGAAAGGTGGGAGTAGTAGGAAGGGAAAGAAAGATGAAAAGCCAAGAAGGGCCCAAAAAGGTAAAAAAAATAGATGCAAGTTGTGCCAGAAACATGGGCACAGAGTGGGATCTATCAAATGCCGTTACACTCCTGATAAGCCAAAGTATGTTCTTGTTTATTTGTCTGTGTTTTGATTTGGTGCTTTTTCCCAATTAGTATATCTATAACATTTTCTGCACAGGAGGAAGCGAGCAAGTCAGCCCCTTGTTGTTGAACAGTGTTGGCCAACCAAAAAAGCAAGAGTCAATGGCGGTAGAAAGAAGAGAAGTGTGCCTGAGCCTGAGCAGACTGAAGAAAATCCTGCTGCAGTCAACATTCAGACTGAAGAAACTGATGTGGAGGTGCACACCGAAGAAACTGAATTTGAGCGTGTCGAGGTTCAGACTGAAGAAACTGAACCTGAGCGTGTCGAGGTTCAGACTGAAGAAACCCATGTTGAGGTACACACCAAAGAAACTGAAACTGTTGTCAACATTGAGACTGAAGACACTGATCACGAGGGTATTGGCGAGGTGTTGAAAAGACCAGTGAAGAAAACCAAGATGATCAGTGAACTTGTGTGTGTAGTAGAACCAAAAATAAGAAGGGCTAAGGCGAAGAAGGGCACAC
>NW_025265564.1:0-1530 GCF_018294505.1 Triticum aestivum
CGTCGGTTGTGAATCGCCCTTGCCGGAAGCTCTCCTACAAGTTCTACGGGCCGTTCATGGTGACCGAACGGATCGGCAACCTGGCGTACCGTCTTCATCTTCCAGCCGACAGCCGAATCCATCCGGTATTTCATGTTTCTCAGCTGAAGCCGTACACCCCTGATTACACTCCCGTCTTCTCCGAGCTGCCGCAGGTGCCAGATTTGGTCACCAGTGAGACGGAACCAGTGGCCATTGTGGAGCGTCGTATGATGAAGAAAGGAGATGCGCCAGTAATTCAGCTACAAGTGCAGTGGTCCAATCGGTCCCCAACAGCCACAACCTGGGAAGACTATGCCACCTTAAGGGAGCGCTACCCCTCGGCCTGCATCTGGGAAGGAGCTTCTTCTCAAGACGGGGGCAATGTCACGCCTGCAGATGACGATCTGCAGCGGACTGCAAGTGCAGTTCAGTAACTACTGTTAACTGAACCGCAACTGGTGTGTGTGTTGTGTTTGGGCCGGAGGCCATGTGGTGTGTTGGGTCACAGCCCACCGTGGGTGTGTGTGTGAGCCCGCGGGGACAGCTACTTAATGTACCGTGACGGAATGCGTGGGGAGCAAGAATGAATATTGAATCTCCTTTCCCCTTCGCCAAGCTCCCTCCTCATCCCTGCTTTCTCCTCTCCGATCAGATCTCATCCCCTTCTCCCCTCCTCCCCCTTGGGTCATGACACACTCCTCCGCAGGCGCCACCCAACCGCCGCCGCCCTCTCCCCACACCCGCACCCAAGGACGAGAGAGAGAGAGAGAGAGAAAGAGAGAGAGAGAGATGGCTCAGCCGGCGGCCAGATCCGCCCCTCCCACTCACCCAACTCTCTCTCCGTCGCCGCCATCTAGGCCGGCCGATTCCGGGGGCGCGCAGAACACTCCTCCTGTGCTCGCCTCGCGCCGCTGCGTCCACCCATGCAGGTGAACTCCCCTCGAGCAGGGCCGTTTGATTCTTGGCAGGGAAGAAGCTATTTGGGCTGAATCAGATTAGGGAAGAAGAAGAAGAAGATGGATCAATACGAGGTGCTGGAGCAGATTGGGAAGGGCTCCTTTGGCTCTGCGCTCCTGGTGAGGCACAATGTTGAGAGGAAGAGGTTGGTGCAACTCCATTGCAATTCCACCCTTGCTTGCTCTCCACAATCCCTGGACCATCTCTGAATATCAAGTATGCCTTGTTTCAGGTATGTCTTGAAGAAGACCCAGGTCGCCCGTCAGACCGTCAGGTGCCGGCGATCCGCGCACCAAGAGGTCTCTTTCATTCCCTATTTTGTGCCATGTCACATGTTAGCATTCAACTTAGATGCATGGTTTGTTTGACCTTTGGATGAAATTCGGCATTTTGTTCATGCAGATGGAGCTCATCGCAAAAGTAAGGAGCCCTTACATCATGGAATACAAAGATTCTTGGGTGGAGAAGGTAAGAATGGTCCTCCCCTCTTCTCTTATGATCTTATCTTGCAACGTTTCAATGTTCCTACTGAAAATTTCAAAAAGAAAAAAA
>NW_025265565.1:0-1530 GCF_018294505.1 Triticum aestivum
ATGCATTACGTAAGCGGTACGCTCCTCCGATGAGAACTTTGTCAATGACGAAGGGACCTTCCCAATTGGGTTTGAGTTTGTCCTTCTTCTTCTCCGGTAGGCGTAGAACGAGCTCGCCAATATTGTAAGTTTTGGCCTGCACTTCTCTGCTTTGATATCGTCGAGCCTGCTGCTGATAGAATGCGGAATGGGCTTTTGCGACATCGCGCTCCTCCTCCAGGGCATCCAAGTTATCCTGCTGATCCAACTCGACTTCCTTCTCTTCGTACATGCGTACGCGTGGTGAATCATGTATTATGTCGCAGGGTAGTACTGCTTCTGCATCGTACACCATAAAAAATGGTGTATATTCGGTGGTGCGATTCGGTGTGCTCCGCAGCCCCCAGAGTACGGAGTCGAGCTCCTCCACCCAGTGCGTATCCGATTTTGTTAAAGATCGCACTAGCCTGGGTTTTATGCCGCTCATGCTGACACCGTTTGCCCATTCAACCTGGCCGTTTCTTTGGGGGTGGTAGATGGAAGCGTAGTCGAGCTTAATGCTCATTTTGCTGCACCAAGTTTTCACCTCATCGGCTGTGAAATTTGAGCCATTTTTAGTGATGATGCAGTGGGGGACACCGTATCGGTGTACGACCTCGGATATGAACTCTATTACTGGTCCGGATTCGGCCATTTTAACTGGTTTGGCTTCTATCCATTTGGTGAACTTTTCCACCATGACCAATAAGTATTTTTTCTTATGGCTTCCCCCTTTAAGGGGTCCAACCATATCCAGCCCCCAGACCACGAAGGGCCAAGTTATGGGGATTGTTTGGAGAGCGGTAGGGGGCATGTGACTCTGATTGGCGAAGAGCTGGCAACCGACGCAATGTTGGACAAGGTCCTGTGTGTCTGCTCGGGCCGCTAGCCAATAGAAGCCTGTACGGAAGGCTTTGCTGACTAGCGCTCGGGCCGCGGCGTGGTGTCCGCCCAGTCCGTCATAGATTTCAGCCAAGAGTTGCCGCCCTTCCTCTTCGGAGATGCACCTTTGGAGCACTCCAGTCGCGCTTTTCTTATAGAGTTCCCCTTCGTGGACTTTGTAAGCTTTAGAACGCCGGACTATGTAGCGTGCTTCGTTTTGGTCTTCGGGGAGCTCCTGCCTATTTAGGTAGGCCAAGAAAGGCTCAGTCCATGGGGCAATTACGGCCATGATTTCGTGGGCCGAAGATGTTATTTTGGTGGGAGAGCCTCCGATTGTGTCTGATGGTTCGGAATCTGGGGGTGTGTTCGGATCCGTGCTGGTATTGCCGGACTCCCCTTCCTATACTACGGATTGCTTGAACAACCTTTCCAGGAATATGTTAGGTGGGACAAGGTCGCGTTTGGCGCCGATGCGGGTGAGGACGTCCGCCGCTTGATTGTTTTCTCGAGTCACATGGTGGAATTCGAGCCCCTCGAACCAAGCTGACATTTTAAGGACGGCATTACCACTAGTAGAAAAAGGGTCAAACCTGAAGCACATTAGTGCCAGTTTGTATTAGAGCGGGCTCA
>NW_025265566.1:0-1530 GCF_018294505.1 Triticum aestivum
TGTCTTTGCTACTTTTGTTGATACCTTTACCTGCATTCCTACTTGCCTAGTATAGGATGCTAGTATTCCATCAGTGGCCCTACATTCTTGTCCGTCTGCTGTGCTATACTATCGGGCTATGATCACTTGGGAGGTTATCACGGGTATATACTATATACTTTATACATGATACATGTGGTGACTAAAGTCGGGTCGGCTTGTGGAGCACCCGCGAGTGATTCACGGATTGGGGGCTGAAAGGACCTTTGTCCCAACGGCCCTCTATGTGGATCTTTGTGGCGGAGCGTCAGGGCAGGTTGAGACTACCTGGGTGAGAGGTGGGCCTGGCCCTGTTCGGCGTTCGCGGATACTTAACACGCTTAACGAGATCTTGGTATTTGATCTGAGTTGGGTCGTTGACCTTATACGCACTAACCGCCACGTGGGACAAGATATGGGCAACCGGCGTCGTGGTATCAGCCGAAGCATTTCTTGACGTCAGCGACGGAGCGGCGCGCGCCGGATTGGACTGGAACGCCACTAGGCTAGGTCTGCTTTCGGCCGCCAACGCAACATGCAGGTGTGCTAAGGGCGATGGGCCCAGACCCCTGTGCGCTTAGGTTTAGACCGTCGTGCTGACCTCTCTGTTATGCCTAGGTGGAGCTGCGACCTGTTGATCTTCCGCGGCAGGGCATGACCCAGAAAAGTGTGTCCGGCCAAATGGGATCGAGCGTGTCGGGTAGTGTGGTGCACCCCTGCAGGGAAGTTAATCTATTCGAATAGCCATGATCTTTGGTAAAAGGACGACTTGGAGTTGTACCTTGACCTTATCACAACTAGAACCGGATACTTAATAAAACACACCATTCCAAGTGCCAGATACAACCCGGTGGTCGCTCTCTAACAGGGCATTGAGGAGGGGATCGCCGGGTAGGATTATGCTACGCGATGCTACTTGGAGGACTTCAGTCTACTCTCTTCTACATGTTGCAAGACGGAGGCTGCCAGAAGCGTAGTCTTCGACAGGATTAGCTATCCCCCTCTTATTCTGGCATTCTGCAGTTCAGTCCACTGTTATGGCCCTTTACACATATATCCATGCATATGTAGTGTAGCTCCTTGCTTGCGAGTACTTTGGATGAGTACTCACGGTTGCCTTATTCCCCCTTTTCCCCATACCTCTACCAGATTGCTGCGATCAGACGATGGAGCCCAGGAGCCAGACGCCACCGTCGATGACGACTACTACACTGGACGCGCCTACTATTACGTGCAGCCCGCGGACGACGACCAGGAGTAGTTAGGAGGATCGCAGGCAGGAGGCATGCGCCTCTTTCGATCTGTATCCCAGTTGTGCTAGCCTTCTTAAGGCAAACTTGTTTACTTATGTCTGTACTCAGATATTGTTGCTTTCGCTGACTCGACTATGATCGAGCACTTGTATTCGAGCCCTCGAGGCCCCTGGCTTGTATTATGATGCTTGTATGACTTAATTATGTTTTAGAGTTGTGTTGTGATATCTTCCCGTGAGTCCCTGATCTTGATAGTACA
>NW_025265567.1:0-1530 GCF_018294505.1 Triticum aestivum
ACAGAATAAAGTTACCGCTAATTAGAAGCTTGTCATCTTCCCTGAACATGAATTGTAATTTCTAGATTGGAATACCTATGAGTTTGCCATTTCTTATGATAAATGTAAATTCGAATACTGAATGATAATTTTGTTCATAATTCTGCATTAAGTTTCTAAACCAGAATTTTGCATGCATACACAAAATAGTTATGTAAAATTTTGTTAAGTGACAAAACATGGTAAATATGGAAGATGGTAGAAACTGAAGTACATGATTGGAGATAATTCAAATGTTTATAGCCAACAATTTTGAACATGTACACACAGTGCTGAACTGATAGGAAGCAAAACTCACCTGTGGTCTAAGACTTCTCGTCACCAGGCACATCTCCTCTTCGCGTGAACGGCCTTCGGCGTCGCCAAAGCAATAACCTCCAACTCGGTGGCATCAAGCTCAACCACCTTGCCCATAACCTTCACACGGTGTGGTACGAGTACGAACCAGTGGCGGAGCCAGAAAATATCTATAAGGGAGGCAAAATGCTACTAAAACAGGTTGGGGAGGGCCAAAGTATTGAAAAATAGTTTTTAGCAGCAAATTAGTACTAATTTTGCCACTGTTCATAGCAAATTACACGCAAAATCATGGTGTTAGGGGGGGGGGGGCCAGGGCCCCTGCTGGCCCCCTGTCTCCGCCACTGGGTACGACCTAGTGAGACCAGCTTAGGACTTTGTACAACTAAAATCATTAAGTTGACAGTTGATCAAGCACAAACATAGACATGGAGAGAGAAGAATAAAAATTCTAATATATTCACCTGATTGTACCAATCATCGTCTTCGTATTGTCCGCAATGAACATTTGTTTCACCGGGAAGTGGACCCCCAAATCTATTGGCTTGTCTGTCATGAACCCTCGCCACAGATGGATTGCAAGCTATAAATTTAAGTTTTCAGAAAGGAAATGTCATGAGACCATTGCCCATCAGATCTTCATTGCACCACAGTGAACACATGAGAAGCATCAAACTCTCAATGGACTTGCGTGGTTGATCCATGCATCCTTGGTGGGCTGCTTCTTGGGTCCTCTGATGATAACATTCCCAAACAACTCCTCTGCATCCTCCGGCATGGTTGGCCACATGCCCCTATCGAGGTCTAGTATTAAGGTTGGCCTTTGGGCTGTGGGTACAAAAATCTATATTAATTGTTAAAAATGCAAAGAAATCATAAATATGATTCATGCATAGACATCTTGCTGAAGAGGACAATCTGACAGAGATGGAAAAGAGGTGTGAAGGATGGATTCTCCTGGCTATCATTTTCATCACCAAGGGTGCTAGTATAGGGAGGATATGGAGGAGGTACTCGTGCTCACCGCAGGTGACCATCCCCGACCGGCCATGAATCATCTCCTCGCAGTGTGATGGAACTGACCATCCCCAACCGGCAAAAAGACAAAGAAAAGCTGAAGAACCACACCTGCATTAGTGCATCGTCCCGAGCACGACACAGATAGACGAACGCCCTTGAGGTCGGGGCAGAGCG
>NW_025265568.1:0-1530 GCF_018294505.1 Triticum aestivum
CACGAAAAGAGTTTCATAGAGCCGCAAGGCTGTCTGGGTTCCGGCAGGAACTAGTTCTGGACGGCGAAGCCCTGCCGGATAGATGACACCGTATGTGTGCAACTCTGTAGAGAGATCGTAGTTTCGGTCTTAGTTCATGAGTTCCTCCCGAAGGGCTGTCCGTGTGACCGTCCGAGTTTTGAAGGTCCTCCCGAAGGGCTGTCCGAGTGACCGTTCGGGTTTTGAAGGTCCTCCTGAAGGGCTGTCCGCGACACCGTCCGGGGGGCTGTTCGACCGCCTCCCGGAGGGCTGTCTGAGGAGCAGATGAGGGTATACATCCTCGTGGTTGGGAGGTTGTAAATCCTAGCTGCGGGGATCTGCACCGCCGTTCGTCATCGACTCTACTTCCCGCTGCGCTACGAGTCGGTAACGAAAAAGATCAAACCATGTATGCAGTGTCCATAGTGGTCCTGGGCTGGTGCGTAGGTCGGAAAATTTTTGTTTTCTGCTGCGTTCCCCTACAGTAACCTATATCACACTCCAAAGTCAAACGTGTCTTATGATAAGTCATTGTTGCAGGTTACACAACAGTAGTAATTTGATGTAAGAACATGGTGTGATAGATAGATATTATATGTTCTAGAAATAGGAACACGTGTCTTATTCAAGTGTAATGTGTAAAGTAATCAGATGGAATTCAACAAAATTAGAAGCAATATAAGATACTCCCTCTGTTCGAAATTACTTGTCGCGGAAATGGATGTATCTAGACGTATTTATTTCTAGATACATCCATTTCCGAGACAAGTAATTCCGAACGGAGGGAGTAGACATCACACATAACATGCAACCACATATAACAGTGCCAAGTTAGAGGGAGCACCGGTGATGCTGCACTAGGGGAGACGTGCTCATCATAAACACAGCTTTGTTGAGTGTCTATGCATGTGTTGTCTTGGAAATCATCCTGGGGGTGTGGAGGAGTAGAAACTTTAGAGGCCCTCCGTTCGGAAGGAGCACCTTTATCCGCTGCCTTGCTAACTTCCTTCCGCTTTATTGATTTTGAATTGTAAAGTAAAACCGACAAGAAAAAGCAATAAAATTCTCTCTTCAGAACTAATTCATGCATGATATTGACAATCACTACTTTGATGTAAGGCAAACACATGATACCAGGATGGAATATGTACGAAAAACAGGACGACATGGCATGTTCACAACTGTTTGTGTAAACTAAGCAGAAACCATTCCAACAAATAAGAAGCAATGCAACCTAGACACCACATGAAAGATGCAACCAATATGACTCTGCCAAGTTAAAAGCGCCCCATCATAAATGGAATAGATGAGATCTATTGCTGAAAATTATTTATGCGGTGAGAGATGAAATCTGTGACCCGACATTCTTGTTGCTTCCCTAGAATTTGGTCTGCTCAATCTCGAGACAACATGGTGGAATTTGACAAAGTTCTGGCAATCTGTGATCCTGATTGATCATGGAAGTGCTATCAGTTCTTTGGGTTCTGCCGTAGTCAAAAGAAAGATGAAATT
>NW_025265569.1:0-1530 GCF_018294505.1 Triticum aestivum
CCACCTGGAGCAGATCGATAGCTACGCCCCTGGCCATCAGATCAGGTTTGGAAGCTTGAACTATACTGCCGATATCCGCAGAGAGTTGATCTTTGACGGATTTGAGCCCATGTCAGGTACGCCTAATAGTCGCATCAAGCATGACTTAGATCTGCCATCAGACAGTGTTCGGGAGATCGCACCTGCGGCGGCCCCGGGAATCAATCCAGAACAAATTGCGACTTCCAAGGACGGGTGGATGGACCCCGCCACGGAGGCTGCACGATCATCGGCATTGGAGCCGAACACTGATCCCACCTCCTGTAAGGATGGCGTCATCGGACCCTTGGACTCGTCTTCGGCTACAGGATCCGAACCACGTACGCCCGTGCCTATCAAATCTGATTGGGCACTGGTCATGGATTTCACCTCCGCGGATATTTTTCAGAACTCGCCCTTGGGTGACGTGCTAAATTTGTTAAAATCTCTGTCCTTGTTAGGAGACTCTTGGCCGAACTATGTTCGGCTTGAGTGGGATGCGGACGACGACAAAATCCGTTCCCCACCTACCACCCACTTCATAGCCACTGTCGATGACCTAACCGACACGCTCGATTTCGACTCCGAAGACGTCGACGGTATTTATGACGATGCAGGAGAAGAATAGGAACCACTGCCCACTGGGCGCTGGACTGCCACCTCATCATATGATATATATATATGGTGGACACACCAAAAGAAGGCGACGGTGATGATGCAACGAAGGATAATCCCCTCGATAAGCCACCAAAGCGGCGCCGTAGGCGCCTATCTAAATCCTGCCACAGTAAAAACAGCGACAAAAGCGCAAGAAATAATAATACCCCGGTTGACTCCAAAGGAAACGATGACCCCATGGACCCAGCAATGGAGCAGGATGAGCCAGGGGGCGGTGATAGTCCGGAGCCGACGTCAGATGACGCCGATCCCGAGGGTAAAATTCACTAACCTGTCTCCGGAGAGGAGAACAGTCCGGACGATAATGCACTCATCATCCGAGAAAAACTCTTGAAACAAGAGAACCTCCACAGAAGGCTTATTGCCACAACGAGGAGCCTAAAGAAGCAGAAGCAAAGGCTTAAAGCCGTGCAGGATACGCTCAACTGCAGGTGGAACACAATGCTCGACACTAAAGAGAAATATGGTGCAGATCGCCACACAAAGAGCTATCCAAAGCGCAAGCTGCTACCCGAATTCGACGACGAGGCCATAGAGCCCATTCAGCCGAAAACAACCGATCAGCCGGACCGACCACCCCGTGGCCATGACAAGATGGCTAATGATGACGCACGCAAGTCAGCATACGATTTACGAGAGCTCCTGAACAAAAAGTCCGGTATGGCCAGGTCCATCTATGGATCTAGGAAGCGCGCTTCAGCACAGGATGAGAGCTACCAAAATGATCACATTGATCGAATAACAGCTAGGAATCACACCGAATACAATGATGTGGACATGGCTACCACAGTTGCTCTAATACCACTTGATAGAGGCAAAGGTGTCCTGTCTTTC
>NW_025265570.1:0-1530 GCF_018294505.1 Triticum aestivum
GTTGAGTTGTGGACGAAACAATCTGATGCTGCAGCAGAATCCGAGTCAAACTACAAGTCCAAAGGTGTTACATCACCTCCACTTGGGCCCATTGGCCTTGTACGACCTAGATTTAGTTTTAGGCTGCCTTGGGACGTCCTCCCACCTCCTTGGCCTCCACCCCTTGCTCCTATATAAGTAGATCCATCTGGTAGCTTTTCCTTGGGATTTGTTTAGTTAAAAGTTAGCCATTGCAACTTCGTGTACTTCGTTTGTGTCCAACGACCAGACCAAGACCGCTTCCGGATCCCCACCATTATCAATACTTCATATATATTTGCAATATTCAGATTGCTTTATCATATTCTTGCTCGTTCTTCGATTGCTTGCAGGAATAGACCTTCGTGGTCAGGCTGACCGTGCTTCCAGCATCGTCAGTAACCTCAGGAGATTGGTTTAGCGATTGCTAAGGCGCAACGTTGTGCACGTTTGTAGTCGGATTGTCAAAGTCGTCTCCACCAAATCGATAGTTATCATCTTATCGAAAGATCGGGACCCCCGCCTCTATCAAGTGGTATCAGAGTTCAGGTTGCTCGGTGAGAATTTCCAGTTTTCCTAGATTAGATTTATTTTCTTACCTATTGTCCAAGAAAAAGCCACAAAAAAGAGTTAGATCTATTCATCCTTGGTCCAAGCCAGTATGAGCCTTTGCAATTTTCTTTTCATTGCTTGCATAGTTGAATTATCGGTTGCATCGTCGTGTCGAGTTGCTGGTCTTAGTGTCTAGTTCGTTTAGAGTTTCGAGTTCTGTTCACATTAGTCACGCCACCGCTGTATCATTATCTCTTCCGCTGTCCACCACCCATCCATCAATTTCCACCACGTGCTACCCACCATTCAATGTCATAATAATAGTTGAGATCGTTCACATCTTCACTTGATCCAATCTGCATCTTATCTAGTTTGTTTTGGAAAGAGGGAGAAAAAAGCGAGAGAAAAAAACGAGAGAAAAAAAAGGAGAAAAAAAAGTCAGAGAAAAAAAAGGAGAGAAAGAAAAAAAAGTGTGAGGAAAAAAAAGAGAAAAAAAATCAAAAAAATCGGCACAAACTTTTTCAGAGGAAAGTTGGAGACAAAGTTGTTGATATATCCTGCTTGGCTGTTGTTTCACATCATTATCTTTACTGCCGTTGTGATCTTCACTTATATCTTGCTGTCCAGAGCTACTTAGTATCCTTCATTGATGCTAGTTGTGCTACGACGTGACCTCATTAGTGTTCTAGGCTCGCGTCTCTAGTTCAGTCTAGCCTAGGACCAGCACAGTACCGTCGTTGAGCGTTTATTCAACATTGCATCTTTGAATTGATTATTGCTAATCTTTTGCTACCATATATAGCCAACCCAGCTCCACATATTTCTACACCGTGTATACGTACGCTCCCCTGGCAATCGCTTTACTCAATATTCGGAGTTACTTGACACCGCTGGTTGCCGATCACCGCCTGCTGCATGGTAAGAACTTGTAAGACATTGATATTTGCTTTACTGTGAGCG
>NW_025265571.1:0-1530 GCF_018294505.1 Triticum aestivum
TTCAATTTTTTTTTATTTTTATTTTTTAAACTACTAATGGCGCACCGTGCTAGTAATGGCGCACCATCCCACGGTGCGCCATTACTAGTATTGAAAAAATTTAAAGAAAATGTTTTTTACTAATGGCACACCGTGGATGTGGTGCGCCATTAGTATTTGCACACTAATGGCGCACCAACACATGGTGCGCCATTAGTATTTAGTAATGGTGCACCACATGTACAGTGCGCCATTAGTGTCCATATTGGCTATAGCTGTTTTTGTAGTACTGTAGCATATGAAATGGATAATATAAAAACTCTATCTATGAAATACATGGTGCTACTTTGAAGTATAAGTATCTATAAAGCATATTAGTGTGCCTCCTCTCTCTCCTTCTCTCTCTTTTATTATTTTTCTTTCTCTTTTTTTGGTGGGCTCTTTGACCACTCGTTGGTGCGGTCGATGTGGCGAAGTTGTAGGTCCGACAATCGAGGAACAACCGAAAGCTGATGACAACATGACCGATGCTTGGGAAGAAAGTGTCTAGCAGCATGTGGCGAATAACTTCCCAGCTGCTAGTTGCAGAGGCCAATTTAATGAAGTTTCAGTGGCAGCCTTCGAAAGTCTCAATTCGATAATGACACAAACCAAAGTTTTCCAATTAATTAAGTAGTTGAGACGAGTACAGTTTCAGTACGCCCATCCCTCATTTTATTTATGACGTACTCTATCATTTCCAATTTATTAGGCACACGGACAAGCGAGTGATATTCGTTCTTATGAAGCCTCCGTAATCAAGTTACGTCACTCAGTTGCCATGCCATCGACTAATAGATGGAATTTTTTTACAAAATGATGCATGCATGTAATCAGAATTTACTATGACGATAGAAATGTTAAACCAATGGATTGTAACGACAAATTTATCAATTGGAACCGATCGCATATTGTGGATAGCAATGTACCCCATTAGTGTTGAGGAACCAAGCCCCTTCTCAAAATGCAAAATACCTATGACGTAGATATAACATCCGGTACCCTCCTTGTTGAAGGCAACCATTGGCTGCGAAAAGTTTTACATTTGGTATGGTGCCGATGCCGTCATTTGTAATTTGACCGATGGTGTGGAATCATATGGCATGGTAGTCCATTGATAGTAAAACCTAGGGTGTGTTCGGTAGTGGTCTGGCTTCTCAAATCCTAGAATCCGCGCGTGGAGTCCAACCGAACGTGTCAATTCCTAGAGTTCAGCTAAAGAAGCCGGCGCGGAGCGCAGTGCATTTTTTGTGGAGTCGCGGAGCTGGTCATTCCGGGCTCCCAGGTTCTTCAGGAGTTGGAGTTTGGTCAAAATTACCTGTTGATGCCACCGCCAACTGAACGTACCGGTTCGAGCCTTATTTCACGTGCGATACATACAGCGAGCTCCTACTGATTTTCTCTCAAGTCGGGCCATATCCGGCCCATATGGGCCGCTGGCCCAGGCCAATGCTAGCGAGAAAGAAGCTGTGCTGCCGAATGGATCGCTCGATCGCGGCGCTCTCGTGAGAA
>NW_025265572.1:0-1530 GCF_018294505.1 Triticum aestivum
GCCAAAATGTGTGGGCGATGCCCTCAGAATACCCATAGTGAGATGTAAATTAGACTATGCTAGTGTATGTTATCATCTTGATATTGGATAGTAGCATATGTTTTCGTATGTATGATGTTATTCATAGTGTGAATAACTAGCTATATTACTCGAATGATCTTTTATCTTTATTAAATCATTGTCACGTAAATAAATTTGTTGAGTTGAGTCTTAAGTTACTCCTGTGGGCAGTCTCAGCCATCAGCGGGCGTGCATCGCGTGGGTGCGAACGACCGCCAGGTAGCGCCACAACGGCGTGGGTCCAAGCTGATAGTATACCGCCAGGTCGTCGGGATTTCAGCCAGCCAAGCCAAGCCAAGCCGTGTGGAGCAGGCAGAGCCTACAGTACGAACCAATCCCAGCTCCCAACTCCGTGTGGTAGCTGTCGCATTGAAGAAGCAAAAACCAATCCTAACTCGACACTACTCATGCACGAGCAAGCCATTATAAATGCATCACCCACGACCACTTACAAGTTACTCCACAACAGTAGCCCACAACGTCTCTTGTGAGTAGCTCCTTCCTGTCAAGCAGCTAAGGTAGTAGCTAGCTACAGTACGAGCATGGCTGGTGGCGGGGACACGCCGGGCAGACTGGAGAGCATCCTGACGGACACATCGGCGCCACGGGCGGAGCGTGCGTGGGCGGCGGGGGCGGTCGAGCTGCGGCTGCTGTCACGGCTTGCGGCGCCGGCGGTGGTGGTGTACATGATCAACTACGTCATGTCCATGTCCACGCAAATCTTCTCCGGCCACCTGGGGAACCTGGAGCTCGCCGCCGCCTCGCTCGGCAACACCGGAGTCCAGACCTTCGCCTATGGCCTCATGGTACCTACGCACGCTCTCCTGCATCTCAGCTCTAATTCATTTGTCATGTGTACCTTTACTTGATGATACGCCCCACTTTGGCTCTTCATCCATTGAGTAGATCGAAATATGTAATCAACCCTCGACAAGTCGTGTCAATCCTAAAAGGAAAAACTTGGCAAGCACTGGAGTGTTTGTGTTTCTCTGCCTGCTGGGTATGGTATAGTTCGGTTCCAGCACACCCTCCATGGGAGCAATGCTACACTTACGTAATTCTTATTACTGGATTTAGGTAATGAGCAACTTCGGCAGTTGTGTTGGAGATTGGGAAAGGAAGGGGCCCACCCGCCTGAAAATCAGGGGAGCGAGAGAGAGTTTGTTAGGACAATTATGTAGAACGTACCTAGCATTACGTGGATGTAGGATTTTCGCCCTCCCCTCCATCGATCTGACACAACCCACAACTTAGACAACGCGTGAAAAAGCTCTCAGACTATTATTTTTTGAAACAAAATCTCTCAGAATATGCCGTGCGTAGGGCTGGATTAGTGACCTCCGGTTCTACGTATTGTTTGATGTTTGTTTAGTGAAAAGCGTCAAGCTCGTGTGTCATGGGTTCGATTTGTTTATGGAGATGAGAGGTTGATGGATTGCAAAACGACACACACGGACATCGATTTTTTTT
>NW_025265573.1:0-1530 GCF_018294505.1 Triticum aestivum
GAGGACTTGGGTGCAGCAGCAATCCTTGGTGGGGAGAAGCGAGATGATCTCCCCAAGGACGGCATCCGGGAGATCGCTCATGCGTTCCACCCGAGATTCTACGGGTTCCTGGGATCCGGTGGGGGCAGGGTCTCCGCTTCTCCCCGCGCTACCGGATGCGGGATCTACAATAGGCGTCGCCGCTGGCGGGAGCCTCATCTTCTTGGCGCTGGGGTCAGCCGACTCCAGTTTCCTTGAGGGCGTCGCGTCGCGCTCACGGATTTGAGCAGAGTAACGAATGACGAGCCTAGTTGTAGTGCGAGTGTCGGTTTCAAAACTGGCGGATCTCGGGTAGGGGGTCCCGAACTGTGCGTCTAGGCAGATGGTAACAGGAGACAAGGGACACGATGTTTTTACCCAGGTTCGGGCCCTCTCGATGGAGGTAAAACCCTACTCCTGCTTGATTAATATTGATGATATGGGTAGTACAAGAGTTGATCTACCACGAGATCAGAGAGGCTAAACCCTAGAAGCTAGCCTATGGTATGATTGTTGTTCGTCCTACGGACTAAAACTCTCCGGTTTATATAGACACCGGAGAGGGCCAGGGTTACACAGAGTCAGTTACAATGGGAGGAGATCTACATATCGTATCGCCAAGCTTGCCTTCCACGCAGAGGAAAGTCCCATCCGGACACAGGACGAAGTCTTCAATCTTGTATCTTCATAGTCCGGGAGTCCGGCCAAAGGTCATAGTCCGGCCATCCGGACACCCCCTAATCCAGGACTCCCTCAGTAGCCCCTGAACCAGGCTTCAATGACGACGAGTCCGGCGCGCAAATTGTCTTCGACATTGCAAGGCGGGCTCCTCCTCCGAATATTTCATAGAAGATGTTGATGTGGGGACCGATTCTCCGGGTATTAATTTCCAGAAAATGGCCCTTGTGCTCACCAGCCCCAGGATAACTGTTAGCTGATGAGGCACCAACTTGATACAGAATTTCCAAGCAAGATACAAAATATGTAGTACAAGACCATTCTGGCCTGTGAGTACAACAAATGGTTTCTAATGGTTGATGGCGGAAGCGGTTTGTGGATCATCAGTGTCAATGGGACTCCAATTCCCACAGGAATAGCTGACCAGGTTAACTCCTATCTTCGCGAGGCTGCTATCACCGTTGCTCAGGTTCCGGGACTGTCGGCACGGTCGCTCCTCTCCGCGCAAAAAAAACCTGGCCAAGACAATAGCCAGGGACAAGCCAGTGAGTACTTTTGAATGTACTCGCAAACATTATGAACACAGGTATAATATGACAATGGTGTGCTGAAAGTATTTTATGCTCATGACATCAGCCACAAATGATAAATAAAACTGATGCGTACAAGCATGTTAATTATGAATATGCAATAGCATAGCAATATTAAAATTATGAAATAAATAACAAACATGCCACAGTCGGGCGTCTGAGCGACACCACATAAAGGGCTTTAAAAGAAATGCCACAGTCGGGCATCTGAGCGACACCACATAAAGGGCTTTTAAAAAAATGC
>NW_025265574.1:0-1530 GCF_018294505.1 Triticum aestivum
GCCCCTTGAACCGGAAAGTAACGCAGCTCAGGAAAATGTTTCTGTGGTGCCTGCACTGACTAGAGAGGAAGTTAATGATGATGATAAAGGAACTTCGGATCAAGTTGCTACTGAACTTCGTAGGTCCACAAGGACATGTTCCACACCAGAATGGTATGGTAATCATGTCCTGTAAATCATGTTGTTAGACAATGGTGAACCTTCGAACTATGAAGAAATGATGGCGGGCCCAGATTCCAACAAATGGCTTGAAGCCATGAAATCCGAGATAGGATCCATGTATGAAAACAAAGTATGGACTTTGACAGACTTGCCCGATGATCGACAAGCCATAGAAAATAAATGGATCTTTAAGAAGAAGACTGACGCGGATGGTAATGTGACCATCTATAAAGTTGGGCTTGTCGCTAAGGGTTATCGACAAGTTAAAGGGGTTGACTGTGATGAGACCTTCTCACCTGTAGCGAAGCTGAAGTCCGTCTGAACCATGTTAGCAATTGCCGCATTCTATTATGAAATATGACAAATGGAGGTCAAAACGGCATTCCTTAACGGTTTCCTTAAGGAAAAATTGTATATGATGCAGCTGGAAGGTTTTGTCGATCCTAAGAATGCTAACATGGTGTGCAAGCTTCAGCGCTCCATCTATGGGCTGGTCAAGCATCTCGGAGTTGGAACATTCGCTTTGATGGAATGATCAAAGAGTTTGGTTTATGTAGACTTATGGAGAAGCCTGCGTTTACAAGAAAGAGAGTGGGAGCTCTGTAGCAATTCTCATATTATATGTGGATGATAAACTATTGATGGGAAATGATATAGAACTTTTGGAAAGCATGAAGGCCTACTTCAATAAGTGTTTTTCAATGAAGGACCTTGGAGAAGCTGCTTACATATTAGGCATCAAGATCTATAGAGATAGATCGATATGCCTCATCGATCTTTCACAAAGCACATACACTACAGGAATTAGATAATTTGTCGTCTGTGCCCTACAGACGGCAAAGACCAAAAAATAGACGGCAAAGAGTTTGTCGTCTGCAAGATGACGGCAAAGTCAGATGGCAAAGATAAGTTGGCAAATAGCACTTTGCCGTCAGCTTTTTATGGGGCAGACGGCAAAGATTTTGCCGTCAGCCAATCTGTCTTTGCCATCGGCCGAAAAAATAACAGAGGGAGAACAAAACCATCTTTGCTGTCAGCCAAAATTACATCTTTGCCGTGTGCCAGGAAGATCACAGACGGCAAAGCGTATTTTTTTTATTTATAAAAAACTGTAAAAACAGACCAATTGCAGATGCCAGATAGTCAAACGCTTAGACAAAATCCTCACATGCGTGGTTTTTTTTTTATATTCGTTCGCTTATGCCGTGGCTTAGTAGTCTTATTACAATCATCTTTATGTATATAAATAAAAAAGTTTTCATTACAGAGAGATTACAGAGAGGGTCAAACAAAAAAACATATTGCAGCGGGTGCCCGCGTGGCATGGCAGAGCCACGCCATTGCCGGCGCGGCCAACAGTGGGTGGCC
>NW_025265575.1:0-1530 GCF_018294505.1 Triticum aestivum
CCACCTTTGCTGACTGGCCTGATGACGACGCCGAAGGCGAAGTCGCTCTGCGCCACCAAATGAGGATCGGCCCGTCGGGCGCCGGCTCCTCCTCCGGCCAAGGTGGTGCGAAGAGGCGTCACACTGGGCCGAGTGTGCCCGGCGGAAAATTGAAGAAGTTCAAGGGGGCGGCCGCCGCGACCAGACGAGAGGAGGCGGCCGCGAAGGCCAACCGCTTCCGAAGGGAAGTGAGAAGGCTGCCGCTAGTATCCGCGTAAGTCTTCACACTCTTTTATTTTCTTTGTTGAATCTTGTCCGAGTCTTCGTTTATATACTCCCTCCATTCTTCTTCAGGGCCCCTCTCTTCCTTGAGAGAGTCGCCGTCCCCTCCATCATGGGGTCAGCAGAGACGTCCGCCAATACTCGGCGGCCCGACCCTGCCGCCGACCTCCGGGAGGCGACGAAGCGGAATGCGCGGGAGAAGCGCGAGGAGGAGGAGGCCGACCGTTTGGAGAAGGCGGAGGCCGACAGGGCGGCCGCCTCCGCCCAGAAAAAGCTGGATGATGCCGAAGCCGCCCTTGCGGCGAGACGGCGCGCCGAGGAGGCCGCGCGTTGCCGATCGGCGATGCTCGTCCCCCCACTATCGTCTGCACCGCCGCCTCCGGAGTTCACGGGGCAGACCGGGGGAGCCGGCACCGAGAACCCCATCGCGGAGAAGGAGAGCGGCGAGGCCTCCATGTCGGACGCTCTCGTGCCGCCGCCGCTGCCTCAACCGCCGTCTGGGAGACCACACGGCAAATAGCCGGTGGATCCGTCGGAGCCGCCGGCCATGGACGAGGCCGAAGCGCGGCTGCTTCTCCAAGATGCCTCGCCGGTGCGTCGCTGTCTTGAGAGGGCGACCTCGGCGCCGCGACCTCGGGAGATTGGCGCTGCCAGCTCGGCAACTCAAGACGCCGAGGCCACAAGCGCCGCGCCCATCGGGTGGGTGCGCGGAGGCGGCACTGGGCCGCTAAATCAATTGCTCCTGGAAGTCCAGGCAAAGTTGTGGGCCGAAGGCGACACCCTTCAAGCCTGTACCAGAGCGCACCTGGCCGCGCGAACGGCCGTCCGAGTAAGTTTCTTCTCCTTCTTGATTCTTGTTTTTCTCTGTGGGGGTGTGCCAGCGCACTCACTTAGTGTAGTCCCCGAGTTCCGGGCCGGCTGCTGAGCAGGCGGTTCGGAACTCCCTCTGGCGAGTTCCATACACTAACTTTGTCTTCAATGACTTATCTGCAGGAGTATCATAACCTCCGTGCCACTGCCTTCAACCGCAATGTTGAGGATTTGAGCAAGCGGGCTGCCAACTTGTCGGAAAGCTGGAGTGAATTCTTCTTCTTCGCGGGGCGCGCTGGCGCACCCGCGGGCTGTAGTCCCCGAGATTCGGGCCGACTGCTGAGCAGTCGGGCCGGATCTTCCCGGCGATCTTCTATGCTGACGACTGATTTGTTTCCTCTTTCGTTTTTCAGGAGCCAACGCCGCTCTTCAGGAGCAGCTGGGTGAGGCCAATACCGC
>NW_025265576.1:0-1530 GCF_018294505.1 Triticum aestivum
CCCCAGGCCCCATGAGAGGGTTGTTTTCTTCCCCATTTCCTCCGCGGATTGGGTTTTCCTCTTCACCCGTTCGTCCGGGGGCTCATGTTCTACTACGGCCTGGACTTCCACGATCTGGCCCCGAACTTCATCCTTAACATCTCGGCGTTTATCGTCGTGTGCGAGGCCTTCTTTCGCATCCAGCCTCACTTTGGCCTATGGCTAAAGACCTTCAGCGTCAAGCCGAAGGTTGTGAAAGGCCGACAAGCCGAGTGCGGAGGCGCCATGGTGGGCAAGATGCCCAACGTCACCTGGCTCGAGGGTGCCTTCGTGGAGACCATCAAAGGGTGGCAATCAGGGTGGTTCTACATCACCGAGCCGCGCGACCCAAAGTGGGCAGCGGCCCCCGGATTTCGATCCGGCATCCCCACACGGCTCACATCATGGAAAGAGACGGGCCTGTCGTGGGGCAGTTCGGAAGAGGTGACCGGACTCCAAACCTGCGTCCGGGACCTGGTGACCAAGAAGGTCAAGCTCGTCAACGTCGTCCAGGTCATGCTCTTCCGCCGGATTCTCCCGTGTCAATGATGGGACTTCAATTTGTGGGAGTTCGACCCAGCCCAGCACCAGACTCTATCCCGGCTCTTCGAAACGAAGCACGAGGACGCCTGGAAGGTGCTTTTCAAGAGTTCCGAGGTCCCCCCTCCTGTCACCGAGGATCGCGGATTTTGCGCCAAACGTCAAGCCTCCGAAGTAAGCTTACATTTAGTCCCTTACGGGATACCTGAATTTCATAGGGTGACTTTATGTGGGGATCTAAACTCCCGTTCCTTTGACAGGACTGGAAGAGGACATCCGGACAGTTTGACTGTCCGGTTCCTTTGCCCGGAGGCCCAGCAGACGCGCAATTAACAAAGCTATTGGTTATGGCACCTCACGTGGTGCTGGAGAAAAAGGCCAAAGAGAAGGCCACGGGGACCCGAAAGAGTTCCCGGTGTCCGGGGGCGTCGGATTTGCCCGACAACCCCAATGCTCCCTCCGCCTCCGAAGATGAGGAGGAGGAAGAAGAAGGAGAAGCCTCTCCCCCTCCAACGGGGGTAGGCACGAAAATAAAGGCCGCCCCAACTGGGGAAGCCGGAGGGTCCAAGAAGGGGAAGACCCTTCTGCCGCACTACGCCCCCGACGCCGAAGACGGCGAGGGGGAACGGCCATCCAGGACCAAGCCCCTGGCAAAATCGTAAGTGTCCGGCTACCCGAACTACTTATGGCGCTCCTCTAGTATTTGATAGCTTGTCATGCCGAATTTTAATGATGCGGCCCGCCCGGAGCTCAGCTCGATGATTCGATGAGCGGCTCCTTGTGCTCGTTGGATGTGAATAGTGCTTCACTTCCGACGGCCTCCTCCTCTCTCCCTACGGACGACGCCAAGGTGGAGTCCCAAAGGGGACTAAACCAGGACGAGGTGGTTCTAGAGGCGCCGCAAGGCGACCTCCCGGACTCTAGTCCCAAAGGGGACAAAGCCCCGGAGGGATCGAAGTCCGGCCCGGGGCC
>NW_025265577.1:0-1530 GCF_018294505.1 Triticum aestivum
TGTTTAGATTAAAAGTTCGCCATAGCTGCAACTTCGCGTACTTCGTTTGTGTTCAACGACCAGACAAAGGCGTCACAGAACCCCACCTTGATCAATAAAGCTTTCATCTTATATTCGCAATATCCAGATTGCAATCTTAGTTTCTTGCTTGTTCTTCGTTTGCTCGCAGGAAACAGACCCTCGTGGTCAGGTTGATCGTGCTCCGGCGTGGTCAATAACCTCTCGGAGTTGGTTTAGCGATTGCTAAGGCGCGACGTCCTCGCACGTTCGTAGTCGGATCGTCAAAGTCGACTTCCACCAAAGCGAAATCCACCATCTCATCGAAAGACGGGACACCTTTGCCTCTATCAAGTGGTATCAGATTTCTAGGTTGCTCGGTGAGATTTTACAGTTTTTCGTAGTTTAGATCGAGTCTGTTCTTCATACCTACAGTCCACGAAAAAGCCAAAAAAAAATTAGTGTTAGTTCATCATATCCGAACCAATCTGAGCCTTTGCATGATCTTTTTAGGGTTTTGCTTTGTTGAATTTGCGGTTGCATCGTCGTGTCTAGTTGCTGGTCTTAGAGTCTAGTCTTTTAGAGTTTCGAGTTCTGGTCATAAGTTGTCACGCCGCCGCCGCACCATCATCATCGCCCCTGCCATCTACCACCACCGCACCGAATCCGTATCCATATACCACCACCAATCCGTGTCCATATACCACCACCGATCCATATCCATATACTACCACCGCTACCACCACCGCTGCCATTTACCACCACCATATATCCACCACCAATCCGAGTTCTTTGCTTATTAGGTTTGTTTTAGGGATCCATCTAGATTCCGGTTCGTGTTTCCTTGCCGGAGTAGGTTTCGGAAAAAAAAAGAGTCGGGTAGCCACGCTCCGTTTAGGCCCAAAATTTTTCGAAAATGCATTTTTCGAAAAAATTTCTGGCTATCCTATTTTTAGGTGTTTCTGAGTGTTTTGAGACAGGTGCCATTATAGGAAGTTTTTTTTTGACCCGTTTCCAGTTTTTGGGTCCGGGCAATCAAAAAAAAAATTGGTCGAAAAAATTTCGTGCCCATCCTGTCAGTTTGAGCTAAGAAGAGTTTTGAGACACTCGCCATTATAGTGATTTTTCGCAAAAAAAAAAGAGCGAAAAAAAAATCCAGAGTGTGCTTTTCCCTTGTTTACGTGCCGCGCCGTGATTTTGTTAGTGTTCTAGGCTCGCGTCTCTAGCACAGTCTAGCCTAGGACCAGCATAGTACCGTCGTTGAGCGTTTATTCAACTTTGCATCTCTGAATTGATTATTGCTGACCCTTTTTGCTACCATATTATAAGCCTTCCCAGCTCCACATACATCTACGTCGTGCGTTTGACTCTCCCTGGTAATCGCTCTATCCAAGCTTTGAGAGTTTTTGACTACAACGGTTGCCGATCACCGCCTGCTGCTGGGTAAGAACTGGTAAGAATTTGAGATTTGCTTGACGGATTTGTGACACCCACCACCACCACTTGTTCGTAGTCTGTAGGATCATATTCTTG
>NW_025265578.1:0-1530 GCF_018294505.1 Triticum aestivum
GCGGCAAGCTCTACATCGACGATGCAAACTGGGGCCCCGACGCCGGCTCAATTGAGTACGGGTACCGGGTCCCCTTCGGCGGAATTCATGTTTTCATTGGCAAGATTGGTGAGCCGGGCCCTGAGCCGGATCTCTGCGCCGATCTCATCGAGACGGCTCAGCGTGCACGACCCGCCCGGGCCCGGCCTGCCTTAAGGCATGCTTTTGTGGGATGTATCCATGGAGGGCTCTCTGATCGATCTGGATCTGGTGATGAGACGGCCGCCGGCTCTGACGGCGAGTCGTCCACCGATGAGTCAAACTCGTTGTATCAACTTCAAGATGGCAGGCTCATGGGTTGTTCCGATGGTGACAGTATTCCGGACCCGTTTGAGCCGCCAAGCCGGGTTGGAATCTTCATGGCCGGTGCGCAGCCTGTTCAGAACCCTACTGCTGGAGCGGGAAACCCGGTGCCCTCGCCGACTCAGGTGCTAATGGATCTCACGGACAAGATGGCGGCCCTGTTAACAGCCACGGTTGACCCGGCGGATCAAGCTCTGCATGATGCGGAGGTGGCGCAGTTAAAATTGGATCTAGTGAAAGCTAAAGAGGATCTGGCAGCGGAAGGGATCAGGATGGCTGCGGAGAGGGTGGCTCTCG
This sequence comes from Triticum aestivum, assembly GCF_018294505.1. Classification (NCBI taxonomy): domain Eukaryota; kingdom Viridiplantae; phylum Streptophyta; class Magnoliopsida; order Poales; family Poaceae; genus Triticum; species Triticum aestivum. The sequence continues at coordinate 640 of NW_025265578.1, forward strand.
ACGCCCAAACCCAGTTGATTTAGGCGCAGTCCTTCCGGCTCACGATGGATCAAAACGCGTCCAATGAGGTCATGAGAAGGAGGCATCAAAAGGCCCAATCTCGACTCCCTCCGGTTTACGATCCACGCAACCTTTTCAACACGCCAGGTGCAGAGTCCAGTAACCCGCCAGGGGTCGTAGTGCCCGGTTCTGGGACCCCTATTCAGCCACAAGTGATGGGGCCTCCCCAGGTGCCCCCTGCCCCGCCTCAGTACGTGCCCATACCACCGGGTCATTATGCTAACCCGCTGGAGAACATGGTCGCCGCGGCAGCACGGCTGGCGGCTCTCCCAATTGACGGCGACTCTCCGACGGCTATTGAAACCCGCCGGGTCAGGGAACTCCTTCAGACAGCACTGGCGCAGCAAGAGGCATACTCCTACAGCCGGGACAGGATCCACTCGACCCCACGTCCAGGCCGGAGCCCGAGTTACAGCAGACACATGGTCTCAGCGACCGGCTCAAGTAACGTCCGGCGCCATGACCCGCCCCCGGCCATGGCCCGGCTCATAATGGAGCCTTTCACGCAGAAGACCAAGACAGAGCGTGGCAAGAGGCGGAGCAGGTGCCTCAGTTGACGGCTTATCCGACGACTTCCGTCGACGTGGGTATCCCTACCAGGACTGGGGGTGTCCCTTGTTTGGTACCAGCTATCCGCAATGAACGTCTACCCAAGGACTTCAAAGGCCCTAGGAAGGTGCCTAATTACACGGCCGACTTACAACCCGCAGCCTGGATCGAGAGTTACGAGATGGCCATGGAACTACTGGAGGTCAGTGAGGCGGCAATGGCCAAATACTTCACCATGATGTTGGATGGGCCTGCCCGCACTTGGTTGAAAGGGCTACCACC
>NW_025265579.1:0-1530 GCF_018294505.1 Triticum aestivum
TAGATGGTTAGTGCGTATAGGCTCGTAGCCGACTCAGATCAAATACCAAGATCTCGTTAAGCGTGTTAAGTATCCGCGAACGCCGAACAGGGCCAGGCCCACCTGTCTCCTAGGTGGTCTCAACCTGCCCTGTCGCTCCGCCACAAAGTAACAGTCGAGGGCCGTCGGGAACCCAGGCCCACCTCTACCGGGATGGAGCCACCTGTCCTTTCAGCCCCCTCGTCAGAATCACTTGCGGGTACTCAATGAGCTGACCCGACTTTAGTCACCATCTGTATAGTATGTATGTATGTATAGTATATACCCGTGATCACCTCCCAAGTGATCACGGCCCGATAGTATAGCAAGGTAGACTGACAAGAATGTAGGGCCAATGATGGAACACTAGCATCCTATACTAAGCATTAAGGATTGCGGGTAAGGTATCAATGACTGTAGCAGCAATGACAGGCTATGCATCAGAATAAGATTAACGGAAAGCAGTAACATGCTACACTACTCTAATGCAAGCAGTATAGAGAAGAGTAGGCGATATCTGGTGATCAAAGGGGGGGCTTGCCTGGTTGCTCTGGCAAGAGAGAGGGGTCGTCAACTCCGTAGTCGAACTGGTCAGCAGCAGCGTCAGCCTCGTAGTCTACCGGAGAGAAGAGGGGGAAGAAATAATGAATACAGAGCAAACAAAGCATCACAAATATAACAAGGCAATACGCGGTGTTCGGGGTGCCCTAACGCGGTAGTAGGTGATACCGGTTAAGGGGGGAAACATCCGGGAAAATATCCCCGGTGTTTCGTGTTTCCGGGCAGAGGAGCCGGAGGGGGAAAGTTACGAGTTCGATAGGTTAGGGGTGTGTGGCGGACGAACGGACTGCGTATCCGGATTCGTCTCGTCGTTCTGAGCAACTTTCATGTATAAAGTATTTTCATCCGAATTACGGATTAAAAGATATGATTTGTTTAAAGATTTTATTAATTTCTGGAGTTTAATTAATTAATTAATTAATTCGAAAATGAATTAATGACATCAGCATGATGTCATGCTGGCATCAGCAGTCAACAGAGTTGACTTGGTCAACCTGACCAGCGGGTCCCACTGGTCAGTGACACATTTTAATTAAACAGTTTAATTAATCTGATCAAAATTAATTAGTGGGTGGGCCCCACTGTCATACTAATTAGTTAGCTAATTAACGGTAGTTAATTAGGTTAACTAATCATTAGGTTAATTAATCTTATTTGGTTAATTTAATCAGAATTAATTAGGTTAATTAATTGGTTAATTAATTAATTAATTAATTTCATTATTTATCTACTTATTTATTTATTTAATTCTTTTTTTTCTTTTTTTTAACAGAAACGTTCTGGGGGGGTGTGCCCCACTTGTCATAGGGCCAAGGCCCTTAACGGGCATACGGGCAGGCTGGTGCGGGCGAAGCCGCACCCCTGCCCGATAGCAAGGCGAGGCCGGTTCGGGGCCGGAGCAGGCGCGAGCAGCGCGGGCCACAGCCGGCGGCGACGGCCGCGGTAGGTGGG
>NW_025265580.1:0-1530 GCF_018294505.1 Triticum aestivum
GAAAGTACATGAAAAATAACAAATGAAGTCAGAAAGGGTTGAAAATTGAAGATGTGGCTTTGAATGGTTCATTTTGAACACACAAAAAGTCTGGAGTTCAAATAAGTTACAAAAAAGAAATCCCTTTGTAAACAGATGAGTTTTCGTCTGAAACCCTAATACTTCGAAACAGATTGTCCGTTTTGTACACGAAGTGCACCCAGTTTTTGTCGTAACACTCTCAACTTTTTAGCACATCCTATGAGGGTGAAATGATGATACCATGCCAATTTTCAACCTCTTCAGAGTCATCTGAAGTGCTTTTCAATTTCAGGGTCATTTAGCTCAAAAAAATTAGTAAATGCATGAAAAATAACAGATGAAGTCAGAAAGGGTTGAAAATTGATGATGTGGCTTTGAATGGTTCATTTTGAACACACAAAAAGTCTGGAGTTCAAATAAGTTCACAAAATGAAATCCCTTTGTAACAGATGAGTTTTCGTCCGAAACCCTAATACTTCGAAAGAGATTATCCATTTTGTACACGAAGTGCATCCAGTTTTTGCCGTAACCCTCTTAACTTTTTAGCACATGCTATGTGGGTGAAATGATGATACCATGCCAATTTTCAACCTCTTCAGAGTTCATCTGAAGTGCTTTTCAATTTTAGGGTCATATAGCTAAAAAAATTAGTAAATGCATAAAAAACAAATGAAGTCAGAAAGGGTTTAAAATTGATGATGTGGCTTTGAATGGTTCATTTTGAACACACAAAAAGTCTGGAGTTCAAATAAGTTCAAAAAATGTCCCTTTGTAAACAGATGAGTTTTCGTGCGAAACCCTTATACTTCGAAAGAGATTGTCCATTTTGTACACGAAGTGCATCCAGTTTTTGCCGTAACCCTCTCAACTTTTTAGCAGATGCTATGTGGGTGAAATGATGGTACCATGCCAATTTTCAACCTCTTTAGAGTTCATCTGAAGTGCTTTTCAATTTCTGGGTCATCCAGCTTAAAAAATTAGTAAGTACATGAAAAATAACAAATGAAGTCAGAATGGGTTGAAAATTGATGATGTGGCTTTGAATAGTTCATTTTGAACACACAAAAAGTCTTGAGTTCAAATAAGTTAAAAAAAGAAATCCCTTTGTAAACAGATGAGTTTTCGTCTGAAACCCTAATACTTCGAAACAGATTGTCCGTTTTGTACACGAAGTGCACCCAGTTTTTGTCGTAACACTCTTAACTTTTTAGCACATGCTATATGGGTGAAATGACGATACCATGCCAATTTTCAACCTCTTCAGAGTTCATCTGAAGTGCTTTTCAATTTCAGGGTCATTTAGCTCAAAAAAATTAGTAAATGCATGAAAAATAACAGATGAAGTCAGAAAGGGTTGAAAATTGATGATGTGGCTTTGAATGGTTCATTTTGAACACACAAAAAGTCTGGAGTTCAAATAAGTTCAAGAAATGAAATCCCTTTGTAACAGATGAGTTTTCGTCCGAAACCCTAATACTTCGAAAGAGATTATCCATTTTGTACACGAAG
>NW_025265581.1:0-1530 GCF_018294505.1 Triticum aestivum
CGACAAGGAGAAGGCCTAGGAAGGTGCTGGAGGATCCGGCAAGAAACGTCCCGGCCGAGGAGGACGCCGCGGCAAGGCCAAGCAGCGGCAAGGAGACAGACCTCCTCGCGGCCGCGACAAGGATGAAGATGACGACGATGAAGACATGGATGATGAGGAGACTGATGAGCAGGAGTTCCAGAAAGCCACAGAGGTCTTGTGCATTGACGGCGGTGCTTCTCTGCATACTTCGCACCGCCAGCTCAAGCAATGGGTGCGGGAAGTTAATGCAGCAGAACCACCCGTCGAGTCACGCAAGCCTCTGAAATGGTCCAGCACGCCTATCATCTTTGATATTGAGGACCACCCAGATCGCATAAATGCGGTCGGGTGCTTACCAATGTTGGTTTCACCAACTATCCGCAACCTCAAGGTCACCAAGATGTTAGTTGACGGCGGGGCCGGCTTGAACCTGATCTCCTCCGTGGTGCTCCAGAAACTCCAGATCCCTGACAGTGAGCTCGAAGAAACCGGTACTTTTCAAGGAATCAACCCGGGAAGGAGCAAGCCGAAGGGAAAGATCATGTTGCCGGTAACATTTGGCAGCGAGCTGAATTTCAGGACTGAGAGGGTCACTTTTGACGTTGTTGACTTTCCATTACCTTACAATGGAATCCTTGGCCGTCCAGCACTTGCCAAGTTCATGGCAGCCTCTCATTATGCGTACAACATACTGAAGATGCCAGGACCGATAAGTATCATCTCTATCCCTGCGACAAGAAGGATGCCCTTATCTGCGCCGACAAGATCTACCGGGAAGCAGCAGCCGCAATAGATCGCAAATCACTTGCCGCTGAAGCTCCAGGGGGGAAGAAGACCAAGTCCGGCAAGAGTTCTGATGCCCACTCTGGCAAGCGCACCTCTTCGGAGTGCTGCGCTACCGTCGAGGACGCACCATCGAGCTCCACCGGCAAGTGTAAGAAGGCAATGGCAGCTCTACCTGAGACCAAGAAGGTGTCCGCCAAGGAGGACGGCACTGGTGGTACCTTCACCATCAGTGCCACTCTCGACCCCAAATAGGAAAGCGCGCTCGTTGCTTTCCTGCGGGCGAATGTCGACGTGTTTGCATGGCAACCTTCTGACATCCCCGGTGTTCCCAGGAAAGTAATTGAGCACCACCTTGCCGTCCTCATGCGCGGCCCGTCAAGCAGAAAGTCAGGAAACAGGCAGTGGAGCGCCAAGAATTCATCGCAGAAGAAATCAAGAAGTTGGAAGCAGTAAGCCTTGTCAGAGGAGTGCTCCATCCTACGTGGTTGGCCAATCCTGTGGTCGTGCGCAAGGCTAACGGAAAATGGAGGCTTTGTATCGACTTCACTGATGTCAATAAAGCTTGTCCCAAAGACCCATTTCCCTTGCTGCACATTGATCAGATTGTTGACTCCACGGCCGGATGTGATTTGCTCTCATTTCTTGATGCATACTCAGGATACCATCAGATCTTCATGGCAGAAGAGGATGAGGAGAAAACCGCATTCATCACCCCGTGTGGCA
>NW_025265582.1:0-1530 GCF_018294505.1 Triticum aestivum
GATGGGTAGGAGCTCCCTCCTGTTGGCAGCACAGCCATGGACTGAGTCCATGCGGGTAGCTACGAAGTCGTCCACCAGGTTGTCGAAGGCTGCCTCCAAGGCCCGGAGATACTCAATGAGCATCTCAAAAGCCTCGTCTCGTTCTCCTCTGGCGCAGGAGTATGCGTAGTGACAGGTGTAAGGCACATGGCACGGAAGATAACGGTAACGACGAGTCTTCATCGCGGGAAGGACATCCCTGAGACGAGCTATCGCCTCGCGGGCTGCCATCTGCATAGCATGCCTCTCCGTAGGCATTGCTCTTCCCATGAACCGGAAGTGGCGTAACTCACCACGCCCTCCCTTGAACTGCACCGCGGCCTGGTGCATGGTCACACTGTCATTGACTCGGTGCTGGCAGAGTGTGAAGACTGGGCGCACGGATGGCCCCATCGCGACCTGCATGATGAAAGAAAGAAGTTTGACGAACCCATCGGGCACGTTGGCGAAGGTCTGAGACTCGCAGCTGATGTCGGCCATCTACAAAAGTAGGCAAAAATTCTGCAGGGTCAGATCATAAATTTATGCTGACTGACAGAAAATGACTACAATTGCAAAAATATAAATAGCTCTATCATGCTAATAACTAATTAGCGATCGCACCTAGTGGCTTCCTACAGTCAGCCTAGCTCTGATACCAAGCTTGTCACGACCGGTTTTCTAATAAAAATATTTATTGAGAAACCAATCTTATGAGTCCAGTATGAGTGAAATCCTCCTCACTGGTAGACAATTTCTTGATACAATAAGCCAGTAGCATAAAACATATTACAGGGTTGAACTACGGTTGCTCAACCAAATTATTACAAGCACGCCAATAATTATACATAATGGCGGACATGACACAGTGGTGTGGAGGCATACTACTGACTCGAGGATATGGCGGTGGTGGAAAAACACAGCGGGGAGAGAAATACAAGACTCTATGTATATCATCTCATCGAGCGTCGAGGTGAGGCTTGATGAATTTATTTGGTAGCGGAAGCGGATATAAAACAGTGACCAAATCCAGGGTCGCACGAGACTGACTGGGACTCCTCTAAGTGTCGGACTCGCTATCGAACTCTTCATCCATGAAATCGCCTTCGTCAGCATCTGGCCAAATCAACAAGCCAATGAGTACTTTGAAAGTACTCGCAAGACAATTCGGACGTAAGATATAACAAATGCATGCATGGATGCGTCATGAATAAATTCACCAATGTACATTCAAAATTATCATAACAAGGTCAGTAAAAGGGAAACGGCGGTAGTCCGCCTGAAATCCCAACAGATCATAAATAATTACCGATCGGGTGTCTGAAGCGACGCCTCGAAAGGTGAACAACTAAATATAAGGAAAAAGATGCCACAGTCGGGCGTCTTAGCGACACCACATAAAGGGCTTAAAAGAAATACCTCAGTCGGACGTCGGGGCGACGTCACAGAAAGGGTTTAAAAAGAAATGCCACAGTCGGACGTCGGGGCGACATCACAGAAAGGGCTTTAAAA
>NW_025265583.1:0-1530 GCF_018294505.1 Triticum aestivum
CTCTACACCTCCAGAATTGTCTCCTTGCACGGCATTCCACAATTGATTTCTTCAGATCGTGGAAGCATCTTCACCTCTAAGTTCTGGGACTCCTTCCAGAAGGCCATGGGCACAAACATTCGCTTCAGCACAGCTTTCCACCCTCAAACTAGTGGCCAAGTCGAGCGAGTCAATCAAATTCTTGAAGATATGCTCAGGGCTTGTGTCATTTCCTTTGGCATGAAATGGGAAGATTGTCTTCCTTATGCTGAATTCTCCTACAACAACAGCTTCCAAGCGAGTTCGGGCAAAGCCCCATTCGAGATTCTCTATGGCAGAAAGTGCCGTACTCCTCTCAATTGGTCAGAGACTGGTGAACGCCAACTTCTTGGCAATGACTTAATCGCTGAAGCTGAAGAAATGTGTAAAGTCATCCGTGATAATCTCAAAGCCGCGCAATCGCGCCAGAAGAGCTACTATGATAGTAAGCATCGTGATTTGGCTTTCGAGATCGGAGACCATGTCTACCTCCGCGTCTCTCCAATGAAAGGCACTCGTCGCTTCGGTATCAAAGGGAAGCTTGCCCCTAGATACGTGGGTCCTTTCAAGATCATTGTCAAAAGAGGCGACCTCGCCTATCAACTTGAGCTTCCTCCCAACTTCGCGAACGTGCACGATGTGTTCCACGTGTCACAGCTCCGCAAGTGCTTCAAGACGCCTGAGCGCACTATCGACTTCGAAGAGATTGACCTCCAAGAAGATTTGTCTTATCATGAGCACCCAGTTGCTATTCTTGAAGAAACTGAGCGCAAGACTCGCAACAAGTCAATCAAATTCCTCAAAGTGAAGTGGTCGCACCATTCCGACCGGGAAGCCACCTGGGAACGCGAGGACCATCTCCGTTCCGAATATCCGGAGTTCTTTCAGTCCTAGATCTCAGGACGAGATCCTCTCGTAGTGGTGGAGTGTTGTAACACACCGCATGTAACTTGCCATATTTGTAACTCCGACTCTTGCCATTTCCGGCTATGTGATATGTTTTTCCCTCCGTTGTTGGGTTTTGTCTTTCGTTTTGTTTTTTGTCATGTCATGCATTTTCATATCATATCATCATGTGCATTGCATTCGCATACGTGTTCGTCTCATGCATCCGAGCATTTTTCCCGTTGTCCGTTTTCCAATCCGGCGCTCCTATCTCCTCCGGTGCACCCCTCTAGTTTTCTTTCGTGTGCGTGTGTCAAACTTTCTCGGAATGGACCGAGGCTTGTCAAGCGGCTTTATTATACCACCCGGAGACTACCGGTCAAGTTTCGTTCCATTCGGAGGTCGTTTGGTACTCCAACGGTTAACCGGGCCTCCGCAATGTCCATTTGAGTGTCCAGCAAAAACCCCCTCCAAAACCAGCCCAAAACCCACCAAACTCTCTTCCATGCTCTAGGTCGTTCGATCACGATCGTGTGGGCGAAAACCGCACCTCATTTGGAGCCTCCTAGCTCCCTCTACCTATTTATATGTGGGCATCCCGAAAACGAAATCGCAGTCTCCCGTAAC
>NW_025265584.1:0-1530 GCF_018294505.1 Triticum aestivum
AGCATTTTCTTCATGCTAGCTCATGAAGTACTTGTTTGATGAAAGGAGTGACTTCCTTTGATTCACGTGCATTTTGATGTAAGTTGCCGTCGTGAATTCGAGGAAGCATGTTTTTACCTCCTCTGGAACCATTCCAAGTCAGTTATGCACGTGCGAAGTATTCTGTGGTTTGATAGACTGATCATCTTCATTCCATATGTGCATCCTAGCACCCCAAGCCACTAATTGATTTGTTCAAGGAGAAGGAGTATCTTCATAAGAGCTAATCCGGACTTATGAAAGAACTTCGATATCCTCGTTGATGGTTCCCCCTCCTGAACTCGGTAGTGTTTTATTATAAGACTACCACGTGGTCATGCTTGTCTGGGACAACGTGTTCACATGTTTGTAGCAGAACCAGCTCATGTTTTGGAGCTTGCTATCGTAGTTCATCTCCCGAGAATCCCGCAACGTCATCTCGTCGATTTGTGTTGCAAACTTTCATTTTTCTTCCTAAGACTCGATGAGCCTGGAATATCCTAACACCAACCAGATCTGAATCTCAGGCAGATATGATGGTTTGGAACATTTCCCAAGAACTATAATATTGGTCCCTCGATAACCGGTAAAGTGGATGTCAAGGCCAGCACCACCCAGCCGAGAGACCTATTATTGTAGTATCTTGACTAAAGAAGTTGGCCACCTTCCTATAAGGATTTCGTAGGGTTTACCTCCCTAGTTGTTCCTTATGGATTCTTGTGTTCCCGAAGTCCGACCCTTTACTTGATGTTCTAGATATCAAACCATATCTATGAATGGGTTACACTAGCACATCAAGGAGAACATTAGAAGCGGAGTGCTAAATGTCTCTCGGTCGATCATCCAGATTTTATTTCCTTGGCCCCGCCAAGGGTGAAATCTGAGAAGGTGTTATCTTCCTTTGCATCTGCATCCTCCATCACCATTCATCATGGTAGTAAGTTGTGTTATCGGACCCTTGACACGGATGTTGGTAAAACCTTGATGATTATGGAATTGCTCAAGTTCTTGAGAGCACGCACAAGCGTTAGGTGTTATCGCCGGCATTAACCGGGATTGCTCCTAGTCCCTTCGGTTATGCTATAACCACTCCAACAGTGAATTCACTCCTTATTGTTGGGTTCTTCCCCAGTTACCAGAATCATTCCCAGCATTTGCATTTTGTTCCCAGCTTGCACCGCCAATGTGCCATCCTACCATGGGTCTCTTCCACCTCCGGTGATAAGCAAATTCATCCATTACGTTGTCTTCAACAAGGTAATCCACATCATCCAAGTCCGAGTATGCCATTCTACCGACTCCCTCCAAACGATCGTTGTGAGTTGCCTTATGCTGGTATGAAGAGTTTCAATGATCTCTGAATCAAAAGTAATTCTTCTTGCCACTTAAGGGGATAATCTACGAATCACCCTCCTTCAGGATGTTTCGTCGTGGTATCATGGCAACTCAACTCCTCGCTACGTTGACAATCGTTTGCCACCTTCTTAGGTATGAAATTGTTGTCTACCTAGC
>NW_025265585.1:0-1530 GCF_018294505.1 Triticum aestivum
TAAGTAAGTAATTAATTAGTCTAACTAATTCTGATTAATTAACCCTAATCACTAATTAACCTAATTAACTAATGTTAATTAACTCTGATTAGGTTAATTAGATATTAGAGAATGACATGCGGGACCCACCTGTCAGGGTTGACTCGGTCAACCCTGTTGACTGATGATGTCAGCATGACATCATGCTGATGTCATAAAAGCATTTTCGAAATTAATTAAATAATTAATTAAATTCCTGAAATTAATAAAATCTTTTAAAAATCATATCTTTTAATCCGTAATCCGGATTAAAATATTTTCAACATGAAAGTTGCTCAGAACGACGAGACGATTCCGGATACGCAGTCCGTTCGTCCACCACACCCCCTAACCTATCGAACCCGCAACTTTCCCCCTCCGACTCCTCTGCCCGAAAACACGAAACACCGGGAATACTTTCCCGGATGATTCCCCCTTGACCAGTACCACCTTATACCACGTTAGGGCACGCCTAGCATCGCTTCTTGACATGTCATGCATCGATATGCATCTGTTTACCTGGTATTCATTGTTTCTTCCCCCTCTTCTCTCCGGTAGACTACGAGACCGACGCTGCTGCTGCCCAGTTCGACTACGGAGTTGACGACCCCTCTCTCTTGCCAGAGCAACCAGGCAAGCCCCCCCCCTTGATCACCAGATATCGCCTATTATACTCTATACTGCTTGCATTAGAGTAGTGTAGCATGTTACTGCTTTCTGTTATACCTATTCCGATGCATAGCCTGAGATTGATGCTACACCTGTTGATACCTTACCTGCAATCCTAAATGCTTAGTATAGGATGCTAGTTTATCATCATTGGCCCTACATTCTTGTCAGTCTGCCTTGCTATACTATCGGGCCGTGATCACCTGGGAGGTGATCACGGGTATATATTATACATACATACATACTATACAGATGGTGACTAAAGTCGGGTCAGCTCGAAGAGTACCCGCGAGTGATTCACGGATTGGGGGCTGAAAGGACCTTTGTCCCGACGGCCCTCTGTGTGGATCCTTGTGGCGGAGCGACAGGGCAGGTTGAGACCGCCTAGGAGAGAGGTGGGCCTGGCCCTGGTCGGCGTCCGCGGTTGCTTCATAATAACACGCTTAACGAGATCTTGGTATTTGATCTGAGTCTGGCTACGAGCCTATACGCACTAACCATCTACGTGGGAGTAGTTATGGGTATCCCGACGTCGTGGTATCAGCCGAAGCACTTCAGACGTCAGCGACGGAGCGGCGCGCGCCGGATTGGAACGTAAGCCTGCTCTTGTATTAAGGGGGCTAGTTCTGCTTCCGGCCGCCCTCGCAACGTGCAGGTGTGCTATGGGCGATGGGCCCAGACCCCTGTGCGCTTAGGTTTAGACCGGCGTGCTGGCCTCTCTGTTGTGCCTAGGTGGGGCTGCGACGTGTTGATCTTCCGAGGCCGGGCATGACCCAGGAAAGTGTGTCCGGCCAAATGGGATCGAGCGTGTTGGGCTATGTGGTGCACCCCTGCAGGGAAGTT
>NW_025265586.1:0-1530 GCF_018294505.1 Triticum aestivum
ATCCGTTGTTGGGGCCCGATCTTTCACGACACTCCACCACCAGCAGTAGCAACCTCTCGCCCGTGCACGCGATGTACACGAAGTAGAGGGTTTGAACCTTGCGGCCCAGCACGAGAAAACCAATCTCGACGAAGGTACTCACGCGCAAAACAATTTCCACGAAGAGAAATCGCAAAACAGAGGTTTTCTGAAGATCCCTCCAAAACTTGATACGGGTGTGTCTACCCTGAAAAACACATTGTGTCTATTTCATATAAAAAATAACCTGCTTTTACATGGACCGGACCTAGCTATTTATAGAAATAACTTGGAAGAGGCACGCACATGTACCTCCTATAGGCTGGACTCTTTCTAGATTTAAACTAACTTGCCTTTTACATCTCGGCAAGCATGCAAAGACCTACTAAAATAAAGTTTGACTATTTTATTTGATTGCTCCTTGATCTATTTTTTCCAACATGGCGGCCCCCACCCAGACTCATTTAAACTCATGATCTTCCACGTGATAAACTTCCATCTGCGTGTAACTTTTGGTCGTTCAGGTGGCTGTAACCGTCCAAAGAAATAACTAACGTGATTTATTCCCTTTGAGAAGGAATTAAACTCTTGCACATCCACGTAGTACACAACTTGATGGCTTCTAATTGACTTTTGGCTGGACCCACACCCATGCATGTGTGCTCCTTCACGTCCTGATTTAGGGGAATATAGAAACATAACTCCATACTTGCTCATTATTTGTACAACTGTGTCACGCTTAGATGTGATGCCTACAGATCCATCTTCATCTTGAAAAACATCTGTAGCATATTCAGTACTAGATGAATACGTTGTTGTATCAACAGTGATCATCGCACTTAAATTACACGCGGCCATATCATCCTTTCCTCCTTGAAACCAAACCGTCCTCAGTTTCGAGTTGATCTCAACAATATATTTATTTGCAGACTGAACGACGACGATAGTAACAATTGCAGCAGCTTCAGCCTTCTTCCTTTCTTCTTCTGCTTGCTTTTTTATCTTCTCAAGATGTTATTTCCTCCATGTAATGAAACGCTCCTCATCCATGGGCACAAGATTGCACTTTTTACCCTTCTTGACAGTATATGTGTGTGTGTGATAATCATACACTACATCATGCTCTTTGTACCATGGCTCACCCAACAACAAGTGGCACGAAACCATCGGCGCTGGAATCACATCGCACAAAACCTCGCAAAAGAATTTTCCCAACAAAAACGGTACCTTAGTTTGTTGCGTGACAGTGAGCTCTTCATGACCCCAACGGAAAAAGTATGGTTTTGGATGTGCTGTTATTGGTATCTCCAGCTTCTTCACCATCTCGATGCTTGCTGCGTTGATCAAATTCATGTGATCGATCGTCATAGCACATGATCTCTCTCTCACTACCACACGGGTGTGAAAAAGGCCAGTCCAACGACCTTCCTCCTCCAACTGAAATCCATAGCTTAACTTACTGAATAACGATGCACTCGCCATCTTCTCCGTAGTGCCGTGAACAACCTGACG
>NW_025265587.1:0-1530 GCF_018294505.1 Triticum aestivum
AACTCCGTTTATTTGGACCAGCACCTAAGGCATGCATTATGATATGTGGGACCGTTATCATATGTGGGCCCACATGTCAGTCACTATGTGACAAACCCAGTCCAGCAGCTCCTGGAAGTGCTCGTCGGTGGTCGTCGACCTAATCGACTCGCGCATCATTGACGCGATCTCAGGGAGCGGCCGCCGCTGGATCGCGTCTGTGCTCGCATCGGCCACCGCAAATGCCGTGACGTAGCCGACGTAGTTGCGCCTGGTTTCCTCCGGCGCGGTGGTGCGACGTCGTCGCCCGTTCACCCACGAGCCCATGCGGCAACTCTGGTCCGACAAGCCCACGGTGGCGGCGAACACCTTCCATAGGTATGCAGACACCGCCTCAACGTGGCTCGCTCCGTGCTCCCCGTCGCCGGTCGCCTGCACGTGCGGCATGGCGAGGTCCCGCTCCTCGACGTAGTAGGTGCGGCAGACCAAGGAACCCCCGGCCATGAGGGCGTTGACAAGACGCTTGCTCACCAGCGGCATGAACAACTCGCCCACCGAAGGGCCGTACGACGGCGTGGTGCGACGGCGGAACAAGTATCAGTCAAAGTTCGGGTGGCAACGATCGTCCTGGCCCGCGTGAGCTCAGAGCATGCGTCTACGATCATGCACAGCGTGCACCCATCCGCGAGGCCGTGGTTAGTGCTCCTGGTCCAGGCCACAATGAACCAGCCGCAGGCGAACGGCACCCGCTGCACCGACAGCGCGGCGCCCGCGTCGTACTGGACGGGGATGCCGACCCTCGCCAGCGACGCGTCCATGTCGCCGAAGTCCAGGCTGCCTAGCGCCACGCCGACCTCAACGACGACGAGCTCCGCGCCCTGGTTGTCGCAGTGCACCTCTGGGAGCCATGTCCGCGGGTTGGCCACGATGCGGCCTGCGAGCGGAAAAAAGTGGTCCAGCAGGGGCGACAACTTGCCCTCGAAGGCGGCGACGACGTTGACGAAGCCACCGCTGGCGGAGGGCCCCATCGAGAGCGGCATTGGGTAATACCAATGTTTAAATAGCGGGCTATGAAAAATAGCGATGGGCCTTCGAATCAGCTATAGCGGAGGTATAGCGGACTATTTATGAAGACGACTATTTAGCAGAACTCTGCTGAAAAGGCTATAACGGAGTATAGCCGACTATTTAAAACTATGGATAATACAGCAGGTCGAGGTTGGAGACGGGAAGCACGGCGCCGGGCCGTGTGACGGAGGCCTTGACGATACTCCTGCAGGTCACTCGAACACGCAAAGAAACTGACCTGCTGTCTCTGAGATACGTTTTCCCTTCCATGCCCTGAAGTACTATATATACAAATGTTGCAGTAGGAGTTAACCTTGAAAATTCCAAAGTCAGCGTGGAATCTTTTGTACTGGCTGGAGCAGCGCTTTGGATGCCAAAATGATAATATACACAAATATATCACCAGATCGAAGATGCATGCATTCTTAGAAGGAAAAAAGATGCATGTTAACATGATTCCACGCCGATATGTATGCATATGTT
>NW_025265588.1:0-1530 GCF_018294505.1 Triticum aestivum
CTTCAAAGGGAAAAACTCAATCCATTACAAGAGAGTAGAGGGGGAGAAACATCATAAGATCCAACTATAATAGCAAAACTTGGGATACATCAAGATCATGCCATAGAGGGAACACGAGAGAGAACACGAGAGAGAGAGAGAGAGAGAGATCAAACACATAGCTAGTAGTAGATACCCTCATCCTCGAGGGTGAACTACTTCCTCCTCGTCATGGATAGCGCCGGGATGATGAAGATGGCCACCGGTGATGGGATCCCCCTCCGGAAGGGTGCCGGAACAGGCTCCCGAGAGGTTTTTGGTGGCTACAGAGGCTTGCGGCGGCGGAACTCCCGATCTATCTTGATATTCGATGTTTTTAGGGTACGAGGGAATATATGGGCGAAAGAAGTCAGTCGGGGGAGCCTCGAGGGGCCCATGAGAGGGTAGGGCGCGCCCAGGGGGGTGGGCGCGCCCCCCTATCTCGTGGCCTCCTCGAGGATCTTCTGACGTGCACTCCAAGTTCCTGGGATTGGTTCTGTTCCAAAAATAACTTTGCCGAAGGTTTCATTCCGTTTGGACTCCGTTTGATATTCCTTTTCTTCGAAATACTGAAACAGGCAATAAAACAACAATATGGGCTGGGCCTCCGGTTAATAGGTTAGTCCCGAAAGTAATATAAAAGTGTATAATAAAGCCCGTAATCATTCAAAACAGATAAAAAAATAGCATGAATGCTTCATAAATTATAGATACGTTGGAGGCGTATCATCCCTTGGCGCAGAGGAGCACACCGCAGCTCTTGTAGCCGAGGTACAGAGCGGCCACTTTCAGCCGCATACCTCGTCGGTTGCCAAACTACCGGACCCGTTTAAAAGAGTCTGGACAGCTTCGCTAGCTAGTGGTTCGATACATCCAGAGCTAGACTAGCAGTTCCGCCTTTGCCGATCGCTGGGCACACCAGTGGAATTCACACCACGCATGCATCATTACACACTCAAAATACCATGGGCATCGGCGGAGGCACAATACGGGAAGGTCTATAGTGCGGCTCGACCCTATATGATCTTCCACCTTTTTTTACCATAGGTGCGTTCGAGCCCATGTATCCTATGGACTAACAAGGACTCACTCTGAGCCCGATTCCGTACGGAAAACAAAGGACCGTTTCCTTCAAGGAACACCTATCTACAGGACGAAAGCAGCACAGACGTGCGGCAGGACATCCAATGAATTCTTCGGACCAAACCTTATTTACAAGGACCTGTACTGAGCTTTTCTCCTTGTTATTAGACCCCGACATGTAAAATGATTTCAGTACTTATGGTACCTCCCTGTACAATCACGTCTCGACGTGTCAATAAGATTCTAGTAGCGACAATTTCTTTTCGGTATCTACTTTATTTATAAAACTGTAGTCCGTCTCTCCAGTTGTCGCACATACCTCGACACCCATTGCCAGGGGCTCCATACAGCCACTCATGAGCCACTAAACAAAAGCCCGAACAGCTTTGTAGCACACTTCGGCGTCCCGATCTTGGCATTATATGCATC
>NW_025265589.1:0-1530 GCF_018294505.1 Triticum aestivum
AAGTCGAGCGTGTCAATCAGATTCTTGAAGATATGCTCAGGGCTTGTGTGATCTCCTTCGGCATGAAGTGGGAGGATTGTCTTCCTTATGCTGAATTCTCATACAACAACAGCTTTCAAGCAAGTTCGGGCAAGGCCCCCTTTGAAATTCTGTATGGCAGGAAGTGCCGTACCCCTCTCAACTGGTCTGAAACCGGTGAACGTCAGCTGCTGGGTAATGACTTAATCACAGAAGCAGAAGACATGTGCAAAGTCATTCGTGATAACCTCAAAGCAGCTCAATCCCGCCAGAAGTGCTACTATGATAGTAAGCACCGTGAATTGGTTTTCGAGATCGGAGATCATGTTTACCTCCGCGTCTCTCCCATGAAAGGTACTCGTCGCTTCGGTATCAAAGGGAAGCTTGCCCCTAGATACGTGGGACCTTTCAAGATTGTCAGCAAGAGAGGCGACCTCGCCTATCAACTCGAGCTTCCTTCAAACTTTGCAAATGTTCATGACGTGTTCCATGTCTCTCAGCTTCGAAAGTGCTTCAAGACTCCTGACCGCACCGTCAACTTCGAGGACATTGAGCTCCAAGAAGATCTCTCCTATCGTGAGCACCCAGTTGCTATTCTTGAAGAGACTGAACGCAAAACTCGCAACAAGTCAATCAAATTTCTCAAAGTCAAGTGGTCACACCATTCCGACCGTGAAGCTACCTGGGAACGCGAGGATCACCTCCGTTCTGAGTACCCGGAGTTCTTTCAGTCCTAGATCTCGGGACGAGATCTTTTCGTAGTGGTGGAGTGTTGTAACGCCCCAGATATACTTTCCATTTTTTGTATCCAACTCTTGCCGTCTCCGGCGCTAAGTTATATTTGTTTCTCGGGTTGGGTCTTTGTCTTCGTGTGTGTTGTTTTCGTTTTCATGCATCTCATATCAGGTCATCACGTGCATTGCATTTGCATACATGTTCATCTCATGCATTCGAGCATTTTCCCCGTTGTCCGTTTTGCATTCCGGCATTTCGTTCTCCTCCGGTGGTCATTTCTACCTTTCTTTCTCGTGTGGGCTTTAAACATTTCCGGATTGGACCGAGTCTTGCCAAGCGGCCTTGGTTTACTACCGGTAGACCGCCTGTCAAGTTTCGGGTCATTTGGACTTCGTTTGATACTCCAACGGTTAACCGAGGGACCGAAAAGGCCTCGTGTGTGTTGCAGCCCAACACCCCCCAAATTTGGCCCAAAACCCACCAAACTCTGCTCCATGTCCTAGAGCGTTCGATCACGATCGTGTGGGCGAAAACCGCACCTCATTTGGACTCTCCTAGCTCCCTCTATGCCTATATATACACCCCTCCGTTTTCGGATCTCTCCCTCTTCCCGAAACCCTAAAAAAAACAGATCAACCCCGCCACCGACGGACGTGTCCGGATCCGACCGGACAACGTCCGCCCCGCCGCCGCAGCGAGTCCCGCGCCGCCACGTGGCCGAGGCCCACATCGCCGCCGCCGAGGCCCGGGAGCCCGAGGCCGGCCCCCGCGGCCCGG
>NW_025265590.1:0-1530 GCF_018294505.1 Triticum aestivum
TCAATACGATCACCATTGGTCGCACGTTTTGAGTACTAACATTTCTAAGTTCAGGAAAAAAATTGTCTTGACGTTATTAAGATCCTCAAGCCATGAGACATAATGACTTATCTCCTCGCAGTTTAGTTGAGCCCCGGGGCAGTAGTAGGTCCTGTCTACCAAGCGCCGGACATGTTTGCTTGAACCGAAATAAGCTGACAATACAAATTAGTTGTCAACTATTTTTGAATAAACTGTATCAAAGACATAAACATATGCATGAATGGTTGAGAAAAACTCACATAATGGTAGAACTGGAGGCGTTTGCACATCGACCCAGATGTCTATATTACCTTCAATATCATCTTCCGGACGAATATCAAAGGTGATAACCATATCAGGCTCAAATGCATAAGCCTTGCATAGTGCTTGCCAAGTTTTGCATTCAAAATGGGTGTATGTGTCTCCATTATATAATTTGACGTTGAAAGTATACCCATGCTCCGTCTTCAAGTAAACTCTCTTTACCTCCATATCATCTATAGCACTAAAACCTATCTTATCCAAGACAAAAATTCTTGCATGGCAGGGGATGCGCTAGTAGAATAGTGAAAAGTTAAAATTATAAGTTGAGGCAAATGAAGCATAAGTTTTGCATTCAAATAATAATTGCCAAAGTGACTTACTGTATCAACTTCGAATGTCTCATCCAGCTTGATGCTGAAGCGCCTACCATCAACAAGGAAATTTCTGTCGCACAGGCCGCGCTGGTCTTCACAGTGTTCGCACATAATGACATCATTTTCGTCGTCAGATGACATTTCCTATGTTCATATAGGTGAAACATTAAACCCCTATTACTATCTAACATTAATTAATATCTTGCCAAATATATATTCATCTAACATTTGACATTAATATATCTAACTAAACCCATATTAAAATTCTATCATATGAATGAAACATCGTTTGAAAAAGACGACTAAACAAGTTTGCTTAAAACTTATTTATTCTTAAATTTCCACCCTCAACGGAGGGGCTCTTGTACAAAGTAGACTAATTACTAAGTAATAACCCCATAGAATCTATCTATATAAACATAAAGAGGCAATCGTGTCAGGAAGCGGGTTTTTCTTAAATAAACAGAAAAACGCATTAACAAATAATATTTTACTTAGATCATCAAATCTCAGATACCTAAATTTTCTTACTAAAAATAGACTAGTTATATTAATTATTGAACTAGTTCAAATCTCATATACCTAAATAAACTAGTTCGACAATTTTCTTACTAAAAATAAACTAGTTATATTAATTATTTAACTAGTTCAAATCTCTAGTTCGACAATTTTCTATCTAGCTAATTCATCTAACATTCGATCATCTAATTAACTTTTCTAAAGAACAGAAAAAAGTAAAAAAAAATGTTTGTCTGTGTGTATGTGTATGTGTGCATGTACGTGTACGTATATATGTGTGTATATATGCATGTGTGTGTGTCCCCGTACGCCGCCGCCCCGTACGTACGGGGCGGGGGCGGCGTACGTATGG
>NW_025265591.1:0-1529 GCF_018294505.1 Triticum aestivum
GAGGGCCCAAACCTGGGTAAAAATGTGTCCCTTTTACTTCCTGTTACCATCGTGCCCAGAACACCAGCTCGGGACCCCCTACCCTAGATCCGCCGATTTTTGCATCGACGGGGTGAACTTGCAATTGGGGCCAAAAAAATGATCAAGATGAAGGAAATATGCCCTAGAGGCAATAACAAAGTTATTATGTATTTTATATCATGATAAATGTTTATTATTCATGCTAGAATTGTATTAACCAAAAACATAATACTTGTGTGAATACATAAACAAACAGAGTGTCACTAGTATGCCTCTACTTGACTAGCTCGTTGATCAAAGATGGTTATCTTTCCTAGCCATTAACATGAGTTTTCATTTGATTAACGGGATCACATCATTAGGAGAATGATGTGATTGACTTGACCCATTCCGTTAGCTTAGCACACGATCGTTTAGTATTCTGCTATAGCTTTCTTCATGACTTATACATGTTCCTATGACTATGAGATTATGCACCTCCCGTTTACCGGAGGAACATTTTGTGTGCTACCAAACGTCACAACGTAACTGGGTGATTATAAAGGTGCTCTACAGGTGTCTCCGAAGGTACTTGTTGGGTTGGCATATTTCAAGATTAGGATTTGTCACTCCGATTGTCGGAGAGGTATCTCTGGGCCCACTCGGTAATGCACATCACTATAAGCCTTGCAAGCATTGCAACTAATGAGTTAGTTGCGGGATGATGTATTACGAAACGAGTAAAGAGACTTGCCGGTAAAGAGATTGAACTAGGTATTAAGATACCGACGATTGAATCTCGGGCAAGTAATATACCGATGACAAAGGGAACAACGTATGTTGTTATGCGGTTTCACCGATAAAGATCTTCGTAGAATATATGGGAGCCAATATGAGCATCCAGGTTCCGCTATTGGTTATTGACTGGAGACGTGTCTCGGTCATGTCTACATAGTTCTCGAACCCGTAGGGTCCGCACGCTTAAAGTTTGATGACGGTTATATTATGAGTTTATGTGTTTTGATGTACCGAAGATAGTTCGGAGTCCCGGATGTGATAACGGACATGCCGAGGAGTCTCGACATAAAGATTGATATATTGGAAGCCTATATTTGAATATCGGAAGTGTTCCGGGTGAAATCGGGATTTTACCGGAGTACCGGGGGGTTACCGGAACCCCCCCGGGGGATTAATGGGCCAACATGGGCCTTAGTGGAAAATAGGTGGGGCGGCCAGGGCAGGCCGCGCGCCCCCTCCCCCTCTAGTCCGAATTGGACAAGGAAGGGGGGCGGCGCCCCCCTTTCCTTCCTCTCTCCCTCCTCCTTCCCCCTTCTCCTACTCCAACTAGGAAAGGAGGGAGTCCTACTCCCGGTGGGAATAGGACTCCTCCTGGTGCGCCTCCTCCTGGCCGGCCGCCTCTCCCCCCCTTGCTCCTTTATATACGGGGGCAGGGGGGCACCTCTAGACACAACAGTTGATCTCTTGATCTCTTAGTCGTGTGCGGTGCCCCCCTCCACCATAATCCACCT
>NW_025265592.1:0-1529 GCF_018294505.1 Triticum aestivum
GTCATATTGACTCTTTTGACGAGATTGGGCTGTTTTCAACTTTTCACGAACGATGCGAACTTGTTCTTCTGCTTCCTGAATCATATCCGGGCCAAAGAATTGTCTTTCCCCGGTCTCTGACCAGTTAAGGGGTGTTCGACATCGTCGTCCATAGAGAACTTCAAAAGGGGCTTTACCCAAGCTAGATTGATAGCTGTTGTTGTAGGCGAATTCGGCAAATGGAAGGCACTTCTCCCAGTCCATTCCGAATGAGATAACAGAGGCTCGAAGCATGTCTTCTAGAATCTGATTGACGCGTTCCACTTGACCACTCGACTGAGGGTGGAAAGCGGTGCTAAAGGAGAGACGAGTCCCCATAGCATTTTGGAAACTTTCCCAAAATCGAGAGGTGAAAAGACTTCCTCGATCCGAGTTAATTTCCAAAGGAACACCATGGAGGGACACTATTCGGGAGATGTACAAATCTGCCAGCTGACTAGCGGTTATACTCTCATGAACAGGTAAGAAATGGGCTACTTTGGAAAGACGATCGACCACGACGAAAATAGCATTATTCCCTCTCTTGGTCCTGGGAAAACCGGTAATGAAATCCATACCAATTTTATCCCATTTCCATTCAGGAATAGCTAAGGGTTGAAGGGTGCCAGCAGGCCGTTGGTGCTCTACTTTTACACGACGACAGACGTCGCAATTTGCAATATACTGAGCAATTTCTCTCTTCATCCTAGTCCACCAGAATCTCTGGCGTAGGTCCTGATACATCTTAGTACTACCGGGATGAATGGTGAGAGGAGATTCATGAGCTTCCTTAAGGATTAATCGCCTTAGGTTGCGCACTTTGGGAACCACTAGTCGATTCCCGAAGTATACGACTCCTTGATCATTAATGGAGAAACAATCCGCAGTTCCTTTCTGAATGTTCCTCTTGATGCGGGAGATTCCCGGATCTACCTTCTGTGCTTTGATAATTTGATCCGTAAGGGTAGGTTTTGCCACCAAGGTGGAAAGAAAACCTTGAGGTACAATGTGAAGGTTAAGCTTCCGAAATTCCTCATGGAGAAGTGGTTGACTTTGTTGTAACATCAGGTTGTTACAATAGGATTTACGACTTAGCGCATCAGCCATGACGTTGGCTTTCCCTGGGGTGTAGGTTATTCCTAAGTCGAAGTCTGTGATCAATTCAACCCAACGTCTCTGCCTGAGATTCAAATCCGGTTGGGTGAAAATGTACTTCAGACTTTGGTGATCAGTGAATATTTCGCAACGATTACCGAGGAGGTAATGTCGCCAGGTCTTAAGTGCATAGACTACGGCTGCAAGCTCTAGATCATGAGTAGGATAATTCTCCTCATGTGGGTGCAATTGCCGTGAAGCGTAAGCAATTACGTGTCGATCTTGCATAAGAATGCAACCTAGTCCTTGTCGCGAGGCGTCGCAGTAGATAACAAAGTCCTTGGAGAAGTCTGGCGGTACCAGCACGGGAGCAGAGGTCAGGCGTCTTTTCAGTTCCTGAAAGCTGTGCTCACATT
>NW_025265593.1:0-1529 GCF_018294505.1 Triticum aestivum
CCAACTTGAGGCCGCACTAGCTGCGGCAGGGGAGCCCAAGGAGACCCCCTCTGGTAATATACACTTCGAAAGATAAGTATTTTGCGAAGCACGGCATGGGTGTGAATCTGACGAATGAAATTGCAGATGGCGCCGGATTGAGTCCGGAAAGGCAACAACTCCTACGCCAGCTGAAGGCTGGTGAGAAGGTGCTGACAAAGGTGAGGCGGGAGAAGAACGATCTCCAAGATGCCAACACCAAGCTAGGCGTCGACCTGAGAGATGTTCGAGCCCAGCTGTCAGACTCCGTTAAGGAGAATCAGCGGCTTCGGCGCAGCATACTTAGTAAGTGCTTGAACGAACCTTTGAAAAGAAGTTCGGCGGGGAAGTCGACTAACAGAGTAATGTCTGTAGGTGTGCTAACAGGTCATCCTACAGAGGAGATGCCCGGTTCTACGGGTGACCTTCTTCCCGAGCTCTCGCAACTTCCCGAAGGTCTTGGAGAGCTCGCGGAGAAGCTAAAGGGAGCACGGTGGTGCTTCCGATTGTGGAAGATATCGGCCTGCCGTCAAGGCGCTAGGGAGGCCTGGGCCATGGTGAAGACATGGTACACAAAGGCCGACTCCAACCACATGGCCAAGGTCGGTCCTGTGGGGCCCGATGGGAAGGAGATCCCTATAAGCTTAGTATACGACCAAGTAGAATTGGCCGCAAAGTATTCCCAGCAGGACTGTAAATTAGACAGCCTGTTAGATGGTATTGAAGAGGAATACAATCAGTCAGAATGACTATGTAATTTAATTGACATTTATAATGCCTTCTAGCCGGATTGTAGATCATTTGTCATGGCCGACCTTTTCGCTTCAGCCTCGGGACCTGACGGTCCGGAGTGTGTCCGAATTCCGATGCGGTTATATAAGAACCGGGGAATGCATGGAGACCAGACGTAGGGGTCATTAGTGCGTGAATAGACAAGTGCCCGACTAGTTATGTTATATTACATGGTTAGTAAGAAACATCTTCCAGGGAGAATCGTTCCATTAGGGGTTCCTTTCCCTGGGAGGCATGCCCTAAAGTGCATGCCCATTCTGCGAAAAAGACGCGGGAAAAAGCATCTGGGGGCGCATAAATAAATAAGTGAAAAGATCATCTTTTAGGTCACCGACAGAATATTCCCTTAAGAACGCTAGCTTTCGGCTTCACGCAGTCTGAGGTACACATCCGGCTGATCCGGCAGTAACAATCGCAGAGGTGCTCCCTTTACCGCCTAGCCGAATAATTGGGAACGTAGGGGTAAGCACAGGAGCTAGGCAAACCAGCTTGGCCAAAACTTAAGTCATATCGATGCATATAATGGTGAAATAAAAGGTGCATGCGGAAGTGTAACACATGTGTTGGGCATGAAGCCCGTATAAATAAGCTTCTGTTAAAAGAAGCCCCCAGGTTTAATGAGTGCGAATAGCACGCCATTTGATGAGCCTTTAAAGGCTATAAGAGAAAGGAATGGGAGAAGGAGAGAAATGTAAGACAGACAGTATATAAAAAATGGA
>NW_025265594.1:0-1529 GCF_018294505.1 Triticum aestivum
CATCAACCATGGAGGGGCATCCGGGAACTTCTTATCATAGCTTGCCTTGATGCTTCCAGACATTTAAAATGGCCATGACAAAAAGGAAGATTGGGTTTTGCGGAAGACACGAGAGTCTCGAATGGGTTGGCTTGGTTGTCATGTCCAAACCTAAGTGTCACGCAAGCCCCTCTTGTGTTCACTAAACTCCCTTCGGTGTCCACTTACCCGAGCCATGTCCTTCTCCTTTTATGAATAAGTGTGAATATTTTATATCATACAGGACGATATTCCTCTTTTTTATTGATTGAATTAATTGTTAGATAAAATCGACAAGGCAAAACTAAGTTTTCATAAATAAAAAAAACATGTTGTACCAGTTTTAATGGGCGCGGTGATGTGGCACCTCTTTATAGCTCGGCAACATGTTGAACCACGTGCGCTGTTGGGCCGTCGGCCCAAAGCACGGCGTGACGCGGGATGGGCCGCTGCTCCATATATATAGCAGCGCCCCTCCGACAAACCCTAACGCTAGAGTTCGTGATTGGGGATTGGCGGCGGCGTAGGGCGGAGGCCGACTGCAACGACGAGGAGCAGCAGGTCGAGATTTGTCCGCCTTCTCGCTTCCTCTCCGACGGCCTCTCCTCTCTTACTGGCGGGAGCGCACCACCTGTTCGACCGATGGCCGAACCAGTTCCCTCCGATGCCATCCCCGGAGTCGACACGCACAGGTGCGCTAGTTGAACTCGTCCATAGCATCATCCATCCTACCCTTCAACGGTGGTTGCCGATTCCCCACGGTGGGTAAGATGGCTGATGCTATGAATAACTTCAACCAGATTGTAGTTGTGACATGCCCTCGGCCACCCCAAAAGTTAGCACGCAGAAGCAGGGAGCCAATCCTCTGGCTGAATTTGTCCATAGCATCAGCCATCCTGCAATTCAACTCTGTTTCTACCTCTATCGGATATTTCTACCTCTATCGGATATTTCTACCTCTATCGCAGCGATCTCCAAAATCAACACAGACACATTTGTTGAATTGACAAGAAAATTTCTCTCTCAAATTTATTTTAAACACCACCTCATATATTAATTAACCAAAGGACGTGTTACAATCATTCATTACAGAGTTCACCACATAGGGCGGTACAACATTAACAAGAATCCCATCCACTCTGTTATCAAAACTAAACTTGACTATTAGATGGACCACCTCATTAGCCGAACGTCTAATCTTTGAAACTCTGAAGCTATCCATTAGCTTAGAAATACCCCATGCTTCCTTCTTCAGATCGTGCAGAGCTGGTCTATCATCAAATTCATTTGCAAAAATCACCGCAACAAAAGCACAGCCAGTCTCTAAAATTATTGGAGAATGAAGTGTTATACCTATATTTAGATATATTAAAACTGAGCATCATCCCAGCCCTCTCACGCACTCAACATCTTGACCATTCGTTTTCATGTGCTGGCCGTTCCTGGCCACTGGATCTTCCTGGGATGTTTTTCGCGAGATGGGCCGTCCGAGGGGCAGCTACTCCGGTAGC
>NW_025265595.1:0-1529 GCF_018294505.1 Triticum aestivum
CAGCACCAGTCCGTGTCTTCAGCGGTCAAGGAGTCTGGCAGGTTTAGATCGAAAGGCAGCTCCACTCGCCCACACATATCCCCAGGCAGGCTCCGGATGCACTGCTGCAACAGCACGTCTAGGAAATCATTGGGTCGTCGACCTTGTCATCAGGTTGGTGTTTCATCTGCGGTTGCGTGACCGCGATTTGTCTATCTTCGTACCGTACGATCTCTATTGGTCAACCCCGTTAGGTCAGTTTGCCTTTTTTTCTTTGTAATTTGGTTCATTTTATGTAGTGTTGAAAAATTAGGCATTTTTCTATTATGTTTAATCCAGAAAAACAATAGGTAAAACGTGATCATCATGACAAGGAGAACAATTGAGAGATGCAACTGATTGGTGAAACTAGTCATGCACTTGAGATAATAAGCAACAAGCAAAATATCCATGTCCATCACTAGTAGCAGTAAACCAAATGCTAGCCCTGTCAGAGAGGATAATATGATGTACGAAACAACAGCAGAAGATGCAGACGTGTCGTTCGTCATGTCGTCGAAGAGGTTGTCGACGTCGCGGAAGAAGTCGTCGTTGGGGAACTCGTCGTCAAAGATGTCGTCGTTAGCAACAACGATGAACAAAAATCCAGCAGTCGTGTGGAGACACTCCCCAAAAACATAATCTCCCCTCCCCTGTACCGGATCACAAGAGGTGGGGTTTTAGAGGCCTGCTGTCTCACTCCCCGGTGCATGAAGGTACGAGTATCTAGGTGACATTCGGGTTTTGGTTGATTTGTGTCTTAAGGTGTTATTCTAGTATGAACTCTAGGATATATTGAACAGAAAGAATAGCTTCGTGTTATTTTACTACGGACTCTTGAAAAGATCGATCAGAAAGGATAACTTTGAGGTGGTTTCATACCCTACAATAATATCTTCGATTGTTCTCCGCTATTAGTGACTTTGGAGTGACTCTTTATTGCATGTTGAGGGATAGTTATATGATCCAATTATGTTATTATTGTTGAGAGAACTGGCACTAGTGAAAGTATGAATCCTAGTCCTTGTGTCAACGCATTGCAATACCGTTTACGCTCATTTTTATCATTAGTTACCTTGCTATTTCTATATTTTCATATTACAAAAACCTATATCTACCATCCATATCTCACTTGTATCATCATCTCTTCTCCGAACTAGTGCACCTATACAATTTACCATTGTATTAGGTGTGTTGGGGACACAAGAGACTCTTTGTTATTTGGTTGCAGGGTTGTTTGAGATAGACCATCTTCATCCTATGCTTCCCACGGATTGATAAACCTTAGGTCATCCACTTGAGGGAAATTTGCTACTATCCTACAAACCTCTGCACTTGGAGGCCCAACAACATCTACAGGAAGAAGGTTGTGTAGTAGACATCAAGCTCTTTTCTGGCGCCATTGCCGGGGAGGTTAGCGCTTGAAGGTATATCTTTAGATCTTGCAATCGAATCTTTATCATTAGTATATAGATGCATTAAGATAACAAGATAATATAATGATATCCCAA